>NC_056731.1:1296334284-1296389284 GCF_019279795.1 Protopterus annectens
GCACAGCAGTGAGATAAAATGGTTTGTAGGAAAAAAAAGAACTGATTACACTTTAAAAGGTATACAGATTTTAATATGAAGTCCATTTCAGTGGTAGCCCAACCACTGACCCAAGGAATTATAGGTCTATCAGCCTGATGAGTCTTATTTACAAAACCATGGAACATATTATTACTGACCTGATAAACTTCTAATTCTTTCGGCATTTCCCGGTTAGGGGTCACCACAGCAGATCACCTGTCTGCTCATGATTGACAGTGGAGTTGTACAGTGTCAAGTTGCCAGCCCAGTGCCCAACCTTCCACAGAAGGCACACACTCACACCTAAGGCCAATTTAGAGTGTCCAGTCCATCTACAGCATGTCTTCTTTAAGATGTGGGAGGAAACCGGAGCACCCGGAGGAAACCCACGCGACCACAGGGAGGACATGCAGACTCCGCACAAAAGGCACCCCAGCTGAGGATTGAACTAGAGAACCTCTTGCTGTGAGGTGGCAATGCTAACTGCTGCACCACTGTGGCCACCCACTGACCTGATAAACTACAATTTCAAAAGTCTTTCTATATTTCCATGGGGTCCCTCCCACCTTCCCAAAACATGCTGAGTATTTCTGCCTTTATTTCCCCCAAAATTGAATGGAGTGATATCTGTTGGGAAAACAGTTGTTTAGACTAACCAGTTTAGGCATCAGCTGTGGTGTGCAGTATCCTCTAGACTGAAAGCACAGATTACAAACTGTATATGTTGTCAGAGCTAGCCACTCAGTGGTGTAAAAACTGGATCTAGTTGATTTAGTTATACTGAGAAGTGTTGTCAGAAACTGGGCATGTGTATTTTCCAGTAATAAGTGAGTTGAGGACCTAGCCTGCTGTGACCTAGTCAACAGGCCTCTAGAATTAGGCTATGTACAAGGATACAATGACACATGTATGAACAGTGTTTGCACTCATAGAGGCATTCCCAGTGAGAGTGGGTGTGCAACAGAGTTCATCTCTGAACCCACTGCTCTTTATAATGATGATGGACTATACAAGGAAATGGGTCTGAGGGGACAGATCAAAAAAGCTACTGAACGCAGACAATGAAGTTTTACAAACAGACTCTGAACAGGAACTTCAGCAAACATCCTCCCTTGTATCTGAAAATATGTTTTGTTCATTTCTTATGTGATCCTATTCACCCTAGCAGTGCCTGTGAATAGTCCATTGAGATACAAATAAATAAATAAACAATAGGAGAATGGAATGCAAAACTAAAGGCACATGGGATGAAGCTGAATACAGACAAAACAGATTTTATGGCAAGAAATGGGTGAAATTAGAAAAAGCTAAAAATTGAAATAGAAGAGCAGGTTAATAGCTTCAAGTGGGTGTTGAGAAGGGAAGTCTGAATGAGTAGGTCAAAGGTAGAATCAGAGGGGCTGCAGTCAACTGGCACCGAGATGCAGGGGTAGATTGTGGCAGAAAAATGACAAAGAAGCTGAAAAGAAAGGTATACAGAGCAGTGGTGCTACTAGTTCTGTGTATACCACTCAATCTCTTAGAGCACAAAATCTGGACAAAGCCATATTTAATTGCGGGACAAAGGCCTAAAAATAGGAGCAGTTTTTAAATATTGCTTTTATAAACTTAGAAAGAATAACATGCTTTGCATTAGCATGAATTTTCTGATGGAGGATGAAGTCTGAAACTCAAAATGTATGTCACTATTTTCTGACTTCAACCCTAAATGATTTAACAATGATTTTCCAGAAAACCACAACTTTATGAGAAACAGACCAAAAATATGAGACAAAAATCTGAACATTCTGCAAAAATCTGTACTGTTGAGAGGTATGGCTACTGTAGTGTATAATTTACTTTACTATATGGTATGAAAACCTGGGCAGTAAAGGCAGAGCAATTAAGCAAGCTTGAGATGATGAAGAAGAAATGGGTGAGACAGATGGTAGGATGTAATCTGTGGGGCAGATGAAATGACAACATCAGTTCAGAAACTAATGCAGCTGTCCAGAGATACTTTATATAAAACAAAGTCTCACCAATTCTGTCTACTTTTTATTCTTTGAAAATGCTGTCACTTGCTGCTAGAATTGCTTGCTCCAGGTATGAGTTGCGTGATTTGGTTGAGCCAAAACCACTTGTTCCTTGTGGTGCTTGCCAGCCAGGAAGGTGGAGATATAGGCATGGGATAACGTACGATAACTTTAATAAACAGGATATACTTGACAGGTTCAGAATGAACAGGGACACTATAAGGATCTTATTCGATATTTATTACTCCCATAGGAATACTGAAGAAATGTGTGGCCTTTCTATGCCTGTGGACACTAACATATATATAGCCCTCACAATAATTGCTACTGGAACCTTCAAGAGAGATACTGGGGCCATGTTGGGAATCTCACAGACTTCTGCCTTGAGGATACTGCAGCAGTTCCTGGCTGTACTACTGGCACCTGTGGATCAGTACATCTACTTCCCAGTGTCACATCAAGGCAGAACCAGGACTATGCATACCTTTTATTGGGTAGCACATTTTCTTGAGGTACTCAGTACAATAGATTGCACCAGTGTTGCAATTAGGGCCATCTCCTGATCCACAGAGGGAGACGTACTGCAATAGGAATTGCCACATAGTGTGTGATGCATGGAGGTGCATCACCAACGTCTCTCCTCAGCATCCTCAGAGTGCACTTGATTCGCATATCTGGCACACTAGCTCACTCTATCACCTCTTCCTGCATGGTAGGATACCCAGTGGTTATCTTGTTGGTAAGTTGAAAAATATGTATTTTTTATGTTGTATTTAAGTTGTTATTCATAATAAAATGTATTGCTGAATAGTAACCCCCTTTTTTGTTTTGTGCCTCCCCTTTCCTTTATGTATCTCTCTCTCTCTCTCTCTATATATATATATATATATATATATATATATATGTGTGTGTGTGTGTGTGTGTGTGTGTGTGTGTGTGTGTATGTTTTCAGGCGATGCTGGATATCCACTGAAGCCATGGCTCACGACTCCAGTGAGAAATCCAAGTGAAGTGCCAGATGAGACCTATAACACATCTCTTCCCGGATCTGAATTGTCATCGAGAGGGTCTTCAACCAATGGAAGAGTCATATTAGGTGCCCGAATACTTCAGTATGACCCTGCTACTGAGTGTGGATGTTTACTGCATGTTTGATTCTGTATAATATGATCATTTACCAATCTGGTAGTGAGGACCCATCCTGTCACTGCAGTTCCCAGTTCCAGACCCACTACAGCTAATGATGACCAGCTGGCAGCATTAGTAAGAACTCCATGTGACAGGCTTGTACACAGCATATGGCTGCACAGATAAAGAGGTGGCATCTAGTGCAGAACTATGGACCATGGCATTATGGTTAGTGTTTCCTTTTTTGTAAAAACTCATAGAATATAACTGATGCATGCAGTGATATCTGCTGGGTATGCTGTGTGTTGCATGGTCTGCTGTCATTATTCATCTGACATCTTCTCTCATCTTATTTTTTTTTT
Organism: Protopterus annectens; assembly: GCF_019279795.1. NCBI lineage: Eukaryota > Metazoa > Chordata > Ceratodontiformes > Protopteridae > Protopterus > Protopterus annectens. Next base: position 1,296,337,811 of record NC_056731.1, read on the forward strand.
ATTTTATTTCCTAACAGTTACTTACATTATTGTTTGTGGAGCTCATGCCTGAGTGCTCACTAACTCCTGTTCAGTCATATCATAAGGCATAGTATAACTAATAGTTACCTTCTTTAACTGTTGCTATTGCAAAATAACTTCTTTAGGAGTGATGCATTTAAGTATAAATGCAATGGATATACTCATTTGATATAATTAGTAAAAGCAGATCTTTCCAGTATTTGATGATTTTATGCATTGTATTTGAATGACAATGTATACTTTTTATCACATTTCTCAATTTAGTATGACATCAAAGTATGCTGTTTATTGAGGTACTCCACATCAGATTATATTTAATTTGTTATACACAGGAATTTGTAACCTCAGAGACAAAAAAATATTTGCATAGTGTTAAGGGTGAAGTGGCAGCAGTGTTTAAATGGCAGCAAACTTATTTACATCAATTTTTTTGTTTTCATGAAAACTAGTGTATGCAATTGCCAGGTGTTGGAATGTTAATGAATAGTGCAGAAGTGTTAGTGACTGCAATGTCATGTTATATCATACAGATTTCTCTCTACAGTTTCCTTAAGTTCTAAACAGAATTATTACAAAGATGTAATGCACGGAGATGTAAAGGGTCCCTACCACCCATCTCATCTTTTAGGTAGGACATGTTCTTCCCCTTCTACATAAATAATTCAACAAATTTTATGAAGGTGAAATTGTTAGTAACAGAATTGTCAAAGTAAATTCATACTAGTTCAAGATTGAAAGCATCATACACATCTCCTAAGATAGGCCAGGTGACAGTGGAAGTGATTTTGAAGAGGGGCTGTCACAAGATCTGTGTGGTGAGTTGTTTTGAGATCATGGCCTAATTGATGCATATGACCCAGCAGGCACTGATCTGTCAGTGTTTCATGAATGTGATGAGGACCTTGAATTAGAGGTTTCTGATAGATGTAGATGAACACTGCTGTGGCCTGCATAAAATCGCTTGTGATTGCCCTGCCCAACTAGTTACGTTACTTTTCTGAGAAGCACTTGGAGTTTCATGTCATCTGCCCCCATATGTCTGCTCAGTACCCCATCCTCTTCCAATTCTAACAGTGACTCCTACTTGAGTCTGTTAAGTCCCAGCTCGTGTACAAACAGACTGTGCCATGGATGACTGTTGTGCCACCACTCTATGCATTGGTGTGATCATGGCATTATCCCTACTCTCTGCCATTTTGAGATAGTGCTGGAAATCCTTACCTATACCCTGGAGGGGTCTGAGTATTTCTTGCTGACTCTCTATAGCAATGTTCTAAGAACTAACAACATCACAGCACACTTGCTGCTAAACAGCCAATGCCCTCCTTATTTCTTGGTTGCTGTAACAAATATCTACTCCTGCCTCCCCTTTGTAAATGTATCACTGTGGACACTGTCACCTCTGAATGCCTGCCACCATCATCAAAGTGCTTGTCTGGGTTTGGAGATACTGGTGTAGAAGTGCATGGTTGCCCCTCCTTTACAAGCCTTTGTTCAATGTCAGCAGTTACTTGTCTTTGTGACACACACTATCACTTCCTGAAGAGTTAGTAATGTGTTGTTAGATGTGAAAGTCTGCCTTAAAACTTGAGGACTATGTGCTTCATCAATATAACTATCTTCTTATCATCAGTATTATCACCAACAACCATTCTGCTGTTGATATCCTGCAAATTTATTGGTATTGTGGAACTGTCTTTTTTTCTGGTGCTGATCCTGTAAATAAATATCTGAAATCATTACTCATAATGAATAGCACTCACTGCTGTATGCTTATTAAGAGTGTGGGGCACGTTTACCATGCACAGGGTGTTCATTGCCATTTTCTGCTGAAGTAGAATGTTCAGTTATTAATAGAGATTGTTATTGTTTAAAGTAATAATTCATTGTCAGCATTAAATTGTCTGTATTAATATACGATACTGTTTTAAACTAACCTTTATGAGCAGAAGAGTGCTGCGGTTGCAGACATTGGTAACAGCAACTGCCCACATCACCTCCGATTATTCCAGTGCCATCAATATCTGTATCATACATATGCCCATGGACACAGAGAAAGTACTTCTTAATGGTGTTAATTTGATTATTGTGGTAGCTCCCTAAATACTGGTACAGGCAATTACATTTTGCCAATCTACTCATATCATTTGCCCTCTTCTTATTCTGTGTTAATGGGCAGTTTCTGCCAACCACTGCATTAATGTCAAGGCCAACATGATTCCAGGATTTTGCAGCTTGTTTGTGTCTCCCTTTACAAAACAGGTGTTTCCCATCTGTTGTAAGGTCTGTGACGAGGACACAATTTTCTTCATGGCTGAAGTTATTCTTTTTTTTGTGCCTTGATCCCTTGCTTTGCATTATTACTGCATATTAAAGAAAGGAAAAAGGGCAGAGTCATACGCAAAGTATTTTGGATGTAATCATCACTTTCTAAGTAAATAATGACACGTGCCTGCCACCCTCAAAAAAAAAAAAAAAAAAGATAGGTGAGACAAACCCCATAGTTAAATACACACTGTAGACTTTCCCATTCACTGTGCAAGTCTTGTAAACTTATACCCGTCATACTCTTCCAGAATTATTTTCACACTGGTATTGTATTCCAGAAGAGAGCCACTATGCATTTTGGAGATATGGCAGACTAAAAATGTATATATTTATATATTTATTTAACCATGCATGCATTTGCTCATTTATTCAGTCATTCCATTATTTAACTTTTGTTTGAAGGCAAGTGTGCTTGTGCAAAATCCCTTTTTAACAATTACCCAGGCCAAAGTATGTAGTCTTATTGGCAATACTATAAGGAACACATTAAAGGTATGCAGTCAGGTAAAGTTTTCCTATAGTATCAGTTGAAGTACATTCAAAAAAATAAAGCAAACACAATAAATTCATCTTTCCCCCAACCATACCTTTGCCATGTATTCATATTATTTTTCATTCAGCATTGCTAGTCACAATACTGTACCACTGCAGTACTTCACAATGGAATGGCTGCTTCTACCATGTATGCACAATCACTAAAGGACAATAAAATAATGTCCTCTGTGTTCGTTAATAACCTGTAATGCTGCTGTATTGGACCCCCCACTTCCACATAACAGGTGTATAGTATACATTATCACCCATCATAACATGCACATTATAGAATTAAAACCAATAACTCCTTATTTTAACTCAATACTATTACCTATTTGTAATTGTTTCTTATTAAACTATAGTATTTTTTATTGTTTTCTTACTTTTAGAACACATTTCCACCTAACTTGAATAATGTCAAGTTTATATAATGATATTCAGCTTTTCTGCATAATTTCATGTCTGTTTACACATTCTTTATGCAAATTAGGATCTTCCAGTTATATCTTTTAGAAATAGTAATATGCAAATGCAGTGATGGCTGGTGACTTCAAATCAAAGGGGGCTGCAGGAGACAGATGAATGGATGGGGGTCAATGGGAAGGGGTGGGGCTAACTAGAAAGGGGTGGAGCTACGCTAAAACCACAGACACTGGGACTTTAATTAAATATGCTGCATTGGGTGCCAAACCATCATTATGAGAGTCCAATCAAGATAAAATGAAATGCAGAAGAAAAAAAAATATTTCAGTGCATTGGCTACATGACAGCTTATGTAATATCTAGATGGAACCAAAAAGGTTGTGAGGCATGAAAAATAAATTACCTTTTAAATACATTACTGAAATGTCAGTCAAAATCAAGTATAAAAAAACAAACAACACTCAATTCAAACCACTTATCCTTGCACTGCAGTTCTAATTATAATTTATATACAGCTTTATAAAAGTACCAAGTAACATGCTGAAAGTAACAATCTCATTGATAACCCCACTTGTAAAAATGTTTCTTATCCAAAAGCAACCTGCTGCCTGACAAGAACTGTCTACTTGTTTCATGGGGAAAACATAATCAAAGTAAAAAATGAACAGCAAACAAGAAACATGCTCAAGATAAATTGCTTAAAGGATTATTCCACGGGATATGGACCACACATGATAGATTGGCATTCTGTTTGGTTTACAGGTAAAGCTTGCAAAGATGACTGCAAGTCTAAAACAAATGCAATGAGCTTCTGAAAATACTGTAATCCTGTCCTTTATTACAAATACTGTCATATGCATTTCAGTACCCAAAGCTTATACTCTATCTAGTTATGTAAGTATTCTCTGCATGGCAACAACAAAAAGGCTTTAAATGTTGGTAATTCTTTAACAGTATGCTTATTAAATCTCACTTGCATCTTACAGTCTCAGACAAGTTAACTGATGGTCATTAAAGCATTGCTACTTAAACACAGAGCAACAGGCACTGCAACAGCATGCATTTTCTGAATAAGAAGAAGAATAAATCAACAGTATAAAAATATGACAGAAAACCAGAACATTCTGCAGAATCAAGGACAGATGAAAAGCCACTGTAGTACTTGTGTCTACCTTGGATGGGGGATACTCTGCACACTTATAACTGCTCCTTGCCTTGCTTGGACACATCCAGAATCACTATGTGGAGGACTGGAGTGCAACAAGCATGTCATAATTTGAAATGTCTCTGGCTGATGGTGATGGCCCTGACAAATTTGTCATACGTCTCAACCTCAGAGCAAGAAATCTGGACAAAGCCATAAATAGATGTGGGACAAAAGCCCAAAAATTAGGACAATAATTAAATATTGCTCTTAAATATGTAGAAAGATAATAGAATAGTAGGTCTTGCATTAGTATGAATTTTCTGAAGGGTATGAAATCTGAAACTCAAATGTTTGTCATTATTTTCTAACTTCAGTTTTAATGATTTGCCACTAATTTGACAGAAAACCACAATGTTATTAAAATGAAGCAAAAAATGTGATGCAAAAATATAAAATAGCCACACAATACAGCTGGGAACATGTCAAAGAAGGGACACTTTTTTGATATTAGTACTGTTAACTTGAGCAGCTGACAAAATAAGAGAATCTACATCCATTTCTGAAATGTAAAGTAATCTATAACTCTGATCATTAGAATTATTTGTTAATTGTAAACACTCCACATTTTTGTCCAAATTTGCTATTTTGTGGAAGGATTATTAGGGGGAGAGCAACATTTTGAACCAAAATCAGGGACAGTTGAGAGGTTTGCAATTTATTTGCATGTACCTCTTAACTCAAGAAATTTGGACAAGGCCAAATATATTGGGGGAACATACAAACAGTATTAAAAATTGCATTTTGTACCTCTTAACTCAAGAAATTTGGACAAGGCCAAATATATTGGGGGAACATACAAACAGTACTAATAATTGCATTTTGTATAAACTTAGACAGTTGACAGAATAACAGGTCTTGCATGCATTTTTCTGAAGGGTATGAAGTCTGAAACTCAATGTCTGTCATTATTTAGTGACTTCATTCCTTAATGATTTGTCAGAAAACCACAAATGTTATGAGGAACAAACCAAAAATATGAAGCAAAAATGTATTCATTCTGCAAAAATCTGGACAGTTGAGAGGTATAGTTCATCTGGGGCTGTCTGAGTTTGCCACAATACCCCCTCACAAAATCATGGCTGGATGGGGCCTTCCCCCTGCAGCTCTTCCAATGTCCCATTACTTGGTTATTTCACCCCATTTGCCATGAACACTGTAATGTGCATACTGCTTTACTTCTACGATGATTTGGATTTCATTTAAAGGTTTTATTTTACATTTTATAGCACAAACACTAATAGACATCTGCTAAACAAAGCAATGCAGTCTCACCATGAAAATAGACTTAGCATTAAAACTTCTCTGGTCTTGAAACTCACATTCATTGAAACAGCATTGAAACTCACATTCAAAGAAAATACATCTGGCCAGTGGCAGATAAAGATTAAATTTGGGCTGTTTTCAAATCATAGGCCCCTTGCACAGGAAACATACATGTGTTCTTTGATACACCTTTCAGATTGTTTTAAATTATATTCCTTGTGTAATACATTACAGTTGTTAGAAGGTGTTTTAAATGTATTATTTTTAACATTTTTTCAGTAAACAATTAAATAAAATGCATGCACCCATAATGACAAAACTGCAGAATTCAGAACATTTATTTATTTTTTTTTTTAGTTTCATTTTTTTTTTCTTTTAAGTTTGTTTTATTTTCTGGGGGGGGGGCTGCAGTCATGCAGTCTAATAGCATGAGCTGCACCTACGCAAATGTGTTACACCAGTTCTGAAACTAAAGCAGTCATGTATAATTGTGAATGCAGAGTCTGACAACTGTGAATATGCTGCAGATGGCTGCAGATTCCACAGCTGTCAACAGCATGCCCATGCCCTTCTTAGCATGCTGCAGTAATGTGTGGATGGGATCAGTTAAGCCGATAGCTAAAATATTCAGATAAAGCAAAATGGAGTCTTAGGTATCACAGTTTCCACAGCAATACAGTGTATTGTCTGCCAGTTTACTCTCCTCTGACACACTGTCTCACTTCTACCCACTAAAACTTTATATAAGCTGCTCATCAACTACACAGGTAGATGTATTTATGCAACCTCCCTGCTATAAAAACAAAACATAAAACTGTATCCTTGATGTTACAGTAAAGAAAAATATAACATGCTGGATTTATACTTCCAAAAAGATAGCTAAGGCAAGATACACAAACACAAATGGCAATTAGTTACATAATGGAAAGTATTTTTACATTTTTATGCATAATATTAGTCAAATTAGAATGTATTCCTTTAAAACATGTCTGTGACAAAGCATTCTTGGTTAAACCAAACTTGGCAATGATAACACTGCCTGCTGAAGTGTCCCTGCTGGTTGTCTGGGTTTAGTTAAGGTAGTGTCACACCTCATAGGACATCATTCTAAAATGTTGAACAATAGCCCAACTCATAGTTACTTTCTTCTGATACTGGCACTTCTAGTCATTGCAGCACCTGTTAAGGCCTAGGGCCACACTTCAAGCTGGTCTGTTAAAGAAGCCAGAATCATGCTTTACCCATGAAGGAGCTGTAACTGGAAATGATTGAGGTGTGCAATAAAGGCAGTAAATGGAAAAAAAACAATATCTGGCAGAAGTTAGGTGAGCACCTGGAGACAGAAGAAACATAGGGCAGACTAGCTGTCTGAGTGGGTGCACCATGTGGAGGCAAGAAGGCGAGAGTTATATAGTAAATATATATATATATATATATATATATATATATATATATATATATATATATATATATATATATAATATATATATATATATATATATATATATATATATATATATATGGGTCTACTTCACATGGTCAACAGATCATTTGACCGACTTTTATTTGGTTGACAATTCATTTGATCGACAAGCAGTTTTATGTGGGGGGCTTTGCCCCCACACCCCCCAATGTGGGGGGCTGTGCCCCCCACACCCCCCTAAATATATATATCAACTCCAGTGTCGCACAATATTGGGGAGGGGGGCAAATCTGCATGTCGACCATATGAATTGTCGACCAAATAAATGTCGATCAAATGAACTGTCGACCATGTGAAGGGAACCCATATATATATATATATGTATATATATATTTTTTTTTGGGGTGGGGGTCATATTTAACATGAGTAAAACATTTAAGGACACTGCATTATTGAAGGAATTTGATAGAATAAAAACATGCACCTGCATTACTTTATATTGTTATAATAATGCAACAGAAAACATATCTAGAAACAGAAGTGCATCAGCAGAGAAGTATGTAATGCTTCTGAGATAGCAATAACTGCCAGTAAACAGAGTAATATAGATAGATAGATAGAAAACACAGGTATACATCTACATAAGTACTGCAGCAACTACTTTTCCATCTCTTTAGACAGAAAGAAAGAAAAAAGGGAAATGTTTGAATTTCTACAATTTCATGCATTGCACTCATTTAGGTACTAATGAAATTGCATGCAGACAGGTTATAAAGGGCTGTAATTATTCAGTAGTATATTAGTTGAATGACAATGTCCTTTTTTCATAATTGCAATTACACATACAACATGGCTGAACATACCCCAACCTAGACGAGCTGGAAGTTGGAGAAAGGGTTGCTGCATTGCAAAATTAAATTTCCAGCGCATACATTATTGAATTATAGCCAATATTATAAGTTCTGCATGCATTTCAAAATCATTACCTTATATGCTTAGAACTGATCAGGAAGAAAACTATCAAGCAGGTACTTTAGAACAGCTTAGGAAATGAAAACTTTCATAACTTGCAACATTCTTCTGTGTGTCTAAACATTCATGCTCAACCACATTCAGATACTGCTACACGCAAAATCGAAATATTAAAAAATAAATAAATAAATAAATGCACTTCCATCCAAGTTATCTACTTTTGTTTATCAATGACAGGAAATGGGAGATTAGCAAATAATGAGAATGCAGATACTATTATTTGTTTGAGCAAATAAATGCATTGTTAAACAAATAAGACAATGAATACCCTAGCTAGAAATAATAATAATGATGGCATACTTAGATGCCAGTGGCAAAAAATGTGAAATACAGATAAACAAGAGTTATTTCATTTCTTCTCACTACAGCTGAAGCAGAGGTCTTCTAACAGGAGAAAGCAGGAGTAGTAACTAAAGAGGCTGACTGAGTCCTCCAGTAAGCTTAAATAAACCAGTGTATACTAATTCTGTGTTTAACTGATTTCAATAATAGATATATATGGGGAAATAATTAATAGTAAGCCATGAGGAATTATCTGAAGTAATACATTGCATTCAGTACATTACTGTAAGCAAGGGAGAGTAGTGTACAACTGCAGTACTTCTATCTTTAACTTATTTTATTACTGCATTTAATGTATTTACTGATAGATCATGGTAAATGAATGAATAGATTGCACTCACTACATTACTGCATGCAAGAGTGTGACAGATTTCAGTATACAAATGAAGGAAAAAGCCTATAAGCGCATTACAGAAAGATATTTGTAACAGAAGGAATAGATTGCATTCAGTACATTACTGCAAGCAAGACTGATATATGTGAAGTATTTAGGGCTATCATTGATTTTGCAAGTCGTAATTATTTATGAAGGCTGATATTAATGCAGTGTTACAAAGTAATGCATTTCAAGGGAAATAGGTGGTCATAATGCTAGTGTAGCACACTGCAACATATACAGCCCCACCATTACTCAATATCAAACATTGTTCTGCCGAGTAAGCATAAGCACTTATAACATTTCATCCCAAAAGTGTTTATAATCATTCCCCATCATTCCAAAGTTTATATAATCACATCCAGTATACTTTGAAATTAAATCATGATTAAAGACTCCACATATTATCTTTTACTTCAATAAAGATTTATAAGAATAGAATTGGTTTGAAGTAAACTATTTAATACTGAGTATATTCCTTTCTGTCTCTCTCTACTCACTTTTTTTATCTTTTTTATTTTATTTTTGCCCTCCTTTGTCCTTTATTATTTTATTTCTCTACCATTTATGTTTATTTTTCTACAGCTGCACAATCCTTTGCTATGACCTAAATATCTGCTACCCATGTTAGGGAATGCTCACCCTCTGCCCACCTGGGGATGTCTTCACAGTGTCGGAGCAGTAGAACCAGTCCAGCAAGCATGTCTGCATGTGGCAGCATGGAAAGCCTCACAAAATGGGGGCTTTGAAATTTGTTGGAGGATGTGCTGGAAGAAGTAGTATTATGGAGGAATCAGCCATTTGATTTTTCACTGCAGAGTGTAGAAGTTCACTATCCAAGCTGGTAGCAAATACCACATCACCACAGGCCCCTACCTACATTGCTCTACCATCTCACAGTGGAAATATTTGAGGTTCTGTGGCTCAGACTCCTGCAGGTGCTTAAGCTTTTGTTCCCTTATCCTTTCACCATCACTCTTTTATCTATTTCCTACCCACACTACCCTCTCATATAAAAAAATTGAAAAAATAGGGAGGTCTATTCCCTGATTAAAAAATGTGTGCCTCTCTTCTCCCACTTCCTCTAGCATAACCTTTTTGATGTTTTGTCTTCTGTGTTCCCCTCTTTTCTGTGTCTCCCCTTTTTCAAACCTTCCTATCTCTCCCTTTTTATTCTTTAATGAACCTATAATGATGTCCACATGAGGCTAACCCTATATAAATATATTAAACCCCTTCATGTTTTTAAAATATCAATAATAAAAGCTGTGTGGTCTGGAGAGTGCCTAGGCCTTTTAAACATGACTGTGCATAGCCATGTCTGTCATTAATATCTGAATATATCTGAAATACTGCAAAGTAATAGAAGTACTATGGCTTTCACATAGTCCTTAACATTAACATTTAGCTTTATATACTTTACACTTTTGAATTAAGTGGGCATGTTCTTCAAAATACTTTTGCTTTTTCTTATTCATCACAGATTGGCTACACTTAGCTTTTTTGCATATAAGCATAGCAGCACTTCTCTCTCATCACTTTGTGAACTACCAGGTTATGGATACCACCAAATATGATGATTCAAGCACAGGTCCAAGAAAGCAGAAGACAATCTGGTGAAGAAGATATGGGTAACACAGGAAGAAGACGAGGAAATAAGGGTACCCAGCAAACAAATAAATTGGCTGCTTGAGATAAGACCTGTGATAATCAGGCATGCCCTTTGAAGAAAGTTAGAAAGTAGCATTGAATTGAGAAAGATGTGACAGCTGACATGATATCCCAACCACATGTAGAACATGAGGAAAGGGGAGGGGGTTGATGATGATGAATAAAAGTCTTATAAGGCTACTGCAGCTTTAGTTTGGCTTTACCAAGGGTAGATCCTCTAATAAATCTGCTTACCTTCTTTGAATGAGTAATAGATGCTGTTGAAAGTTGTCACACTTACCATACATTATAACATGACATTTTCAAGGTGTTTGACAAAATCCCAGTTTCTAGCATAGTTACTATGCTTAATGCACTACAAATAGAACCCTATGTGGTAAGCCAGATAGCGAATTGGAACAAAGATAGAAAGCACATGCTGTGGGTAGCAGGTGCCTCATTAGAGAGTATGAAGTTGAACAGTGGTGCCCTGCAGGACTGTTAGTAAATTGTATTGTTTGGCCTTTATATTGTTTTAATTTCTAGACCAATAACTAAGATATCTCACTTACCAAGGTTATAGATGACTATAAACTAGGCATTACCATCAGTTTCCACTCTGATGCCCAAGCCCTTCAGTATAAGCATGTACTTATAAATACTTGGCAGAAGTGTGACTAGGATGGGGGTGAAAGGTGCAGATGTTCTGGATGCAAGATATTAGGGGTTCAATCAAGAGCACTGAGAATAGACTTTTATTTATTTATTTTTGCTCCTCATGTCAATGTAAGGAATTTATGGAAATGATGTGGTGCTCCAGGGAGGAGTGTTACCCATATTGGAGAAAAACTTTTTTTTGCTTCTCAACTTAGTGTTGAGGGGCATCAGATGAGGGAGTGGCACCAGGCACTTAAGGAGGATGTTATGGCTCTGATACCTGTAGTACTAATAGCAGACATGAATTAAATGCTGAAAAGTACAATATTTTCACATTTAGTAGAGAAACTCTCCCTCCAACTTACAACATAGATAACACCCCAATCCAAATTAACAATGTTGGTAGAGACCTTGGAACTTCGGTTGACTATGCCCTCTGCTTTGATTATTATGTAAAGATATTAGTCAGAAAGGTTTTATACTTAGTACAGCTACGTATCAAGGAAATATCATCCACATCTGAAGAGGTCATTGTCCCCTTATGTTCAGCATTGCTCAGGCTTATTATTGAATACAATGGCCCCTTTGTGATGTACCTCACTAGACATATCAAGCAACTAGAAAGACCAAAGAGGTTCCTAACTAAAAAAAAAAATCACTGGCTTAAGACCCCATAAACTGCCAGAATAGTCTGATAGCACTGTCCCTTTACTGAGTATCTCATAGGCTTCTGAGGGGAAAGCTATGCCTAGCTTTCATATCAGTACGGGCCCACTAGCCTTGGATTTCTTATGTCTTCACAAATCAAATAATGCAACAAATATCAGAACCAGGAATCTAAATATTCACCACTAGATAATATAACATGATGGGGTGATATGGTTAATACACAGTGCCTTCACCATCTGTGGAATAGACTTCCTCTACAAATGAATAAGTGTGATACATTATTTCATTCAAATGGGAGCAGAGAAATGGATAATTTGATGGGAATTCACAACCTTATTTCTGTCTTGACAGCCTAACCCTCCTTGAAAAGGAGGTAAGGTTTAAGGATAGGAATTGGCAAGGTGTAAGTGATCAGAAGAGTCAGTTCCCTTGTTTTTCCTATCATCATATGATCCAAGGAAATTATTTGACAGGCACTCTTAAAACAGTGGAGTACCACAGTGAGTAGGTTGTACAGGAGTAGCTTTCCAAACGACATTCTGCAGATGACAATGTAATAATTTATCTGGGATAAGAGAGGATTTAGCCTTTGTATAGAGCTAGTGATGATTTGAATGACCTTTCCTGTATTTAGGAGATCAGAAACACAACTCTGATAGCCATTAATGTTGTTTACAATTAAGATAAACTGGTATTCCATGGCCTGTATATGAATGGCAATGATAGTGACAATGGTGCTGGTGAGCAAGAGGCAAACGCATACATCACTACAGCAGTTTTTTTTTCTACAATTCTTCCTGCTTCAAAACAGAAACAAAGAAGGACAATAAGATTGTACAGACAGGCTCATAGCCAGCACTAACGGAGCAACCCCAATGGAGAAAGAAAAACATGTTCCAGTTGACTACTTAAAATGGAAAGGATTCCCTAAGGGGTACTCATCCTAGTAAAATGTCCAGCAAAACAGGGAGAAATTCTATAGACTCACAAGTTCAGCTGTACAGGAAAAGACTCCAGATGTCAGTGTCCATGCAGAAATAGACGGTAAGGCTAGGAAAGAGATAAAGCTATGTAGGAAGGCATTGAGTAGCAGTAGACAAGCTTTAAATTAGTAGCACATAGAGAAATATTCATGATGATATCAACTGGCTATGGCATGTATTATACTATGCAATGTGCATTTTATATATATTAAGAAATTGTTGAACAACATTTACAGATTTCAGAGCAGTAGCTTCAAAGGGTCTATAAGGTATATTATTTTGTATCTGTGAAGTGAATGTTATTCTAAACGAGTTGTATAAGGTTTAGTTTAATAAACATTTAAAATTTCTAAGGCAGCCAGGTAAAGATGTGTCAAAAACTATCAAGAAAAACCTGCAAGAAATGCTATATTAATGTAATCCTAAAGTGTAGGTACTAGAAGAACTCAGTGATAAACTAAAAGATGAGACTGAGTAGTTACAAATATAATGCAAGAAAGAGAAAGAAAAAAATGAACACTGATGAGTACCAATGTCCATCATTTTAGCAAACCTCTTTCTGAGAAAATGGTTTAATGGAACATGATTTTAAGACATGCATGGCACATGTGGAAACTGTGAACAGGATGTACACATAGTCTTACAAAGAGGATGTTACATAATGAAGACATGGAATACTTTTTTGTAAAAAAAAAAAAAAAAAAAAAAAAAAAAGATAAAAATTACAGAATCAATAAATAAAATCAGTAGAATGGAAGACACTGTTGGTCAAAATGCAAATGAGAAATGTCTGGCTACTCATCAGAAGACGTACAGTCACAAGGACAAAGATAAGAATGCAACAGATCCTTGAAACGGACAATCATTTGTTTATGTTTTCCTTAATCTCCATGTGTTAACTAGACATTGACTGCAGACACGTGTAAATGCAAGATCATTTTTTCAGATGAGCTATAAGCCTTAAACGACTAGTATTCAGCGGTTCGTTTTCAGCAGTTGAATATCAGTAATCTGAATTCCATTCAAATTACATTTGTTAACCAGGTAAATATAGAAGTGGCTCAACCCAAGGCCAGGTATCAAATGATGAATATAAAGTAGTATTTGACAAAGTTCAGTGAGCCAAAGCAGTATGCATCCAGCTTACAATAAGGATACTAGGCAGTGATCCTATACAGCTGACAAACAATGTACTAAATATATATGATGGGAGGTATGTAATATTACAGTAATTATGGAAACAATAGTGTGAAACAAATATTCATTTATAAAAAAGAAAACGTATCATTGCTCTGAAATGAGATTGTGCAAAAGACAGTGAAAAATATATTGCATCTAGTTAATCGAATGAACCTGAAAAGGAAGACAACAACATTCAGAGGAATGAAGTATAATCAGACAAGAAAAGGGCCAAACTGAAAAAAATAATGAAATGTTCACTAAGAGACTAAATAAAACACTTTACATTTATAAAAAGGAGCAAAGAAATAAAAAAATCAGAGATGTGGATGCTAAACAAATGTATTGTAGAAAAGTTTGTTGAGAATGCAGCCTTCCTACATTTATTTACATTTATTTTTTTTCTAAGTATCCACAGAGCTAAATAAGGAAAAGTTCCCAAATGCAATCTGCATATATACTTATGATTAGAAGGCTGGACCAAATCCTTTCTCAGAAGAAAGGACCTCCACAAAAACCATAGGTGGGAATGGACACAAAACCATAGGTGGGAATGGACACAAAACCATAGGTGGGAATGGACACAAAACCATAGGTGGGAATGGACACAAAAACATAGGTGGGAATGGACACAAAAAACATAGGTGGGAATGGACACAAAAACCATAGGTGGGAATGGACACAAAAACATAGGTGGGAATGGACACAAAAACCATAGGTGGGAATGGACACAAAACCATAGGTGGGAATGGACACAAAACCATAGGTGAGAATGGACACAAAAACATAGGTGGGAATGGACACAAAAACCATAGGTGGGAATGGACACAAAAACATAGGTGGGAATGGACACAAAACCATAGGTGGGAATGGACACAAAACCATAGGTGGGAATGGACACAAAACCATAGGTGGGAATGGACACAAAAACATAGATGGGAATGGACACAAAACCATAGGTGGGAATGGACACAAAACCATAGGTGGGAATGGACACAAAAACATAGGTGGGAATGGACACAAAACCATAGGTGGGAATGGACACAAAACCATAGGTGGGACTGGACACAAAAACATAGGTGGGAATGGACACAAAACCATAGGTGGGAATGGACACAAAAACATAGGTGGGAATGGACACAAAAACATAGGTGGGAATGGACACAAAACCATAGGAGGGAATGTAAGTGGAGCATGATGGAGACATTTATAAGATTCAGAAACTTTTGAATGCTGATGTGATAATGCCACTACTGACTTCAACAACTAATTAGAGAAGAATAAGTTTTCTGAAAACTGATAGAGGAGCAATATGTTCCCCTGTGCAGTACTGGCACCAAGTCTAAGGCTTTAAACTGGGGTCGGGGTGTGGAGGTTCTGATGAACAGAAGTGTAAGACTGCTAAACCTCTGTAACTTCTGTGATACCCTGGCTAATTAAAGTTTTTTTCATGTCTGATAGATGGAGAAGTATGTTTTTTGTTTCATTATCCCAGTAGAAAAACTTAATAGAGCACCTATGGTAGAAAAACCTGGAGATTACATTTGCCAAATTGGATTCCATATCAGGAGAAGTTCTTTAGTTACAAGATGAAATTGAAGACCCACAGTCCTGTGTTCCTTACATGCAGGCAGATCAAGAAATTATTAAAACTGAGCACGAACTGAATAAAACCACTAATGTTCTGTTTCATGTGCTTCTAAATAACACAAGAGCAATTTATTCAATTAAAAATGTCAAAAGACAATAAACAGAGAGCAAAGTGAGAGAATGATAGAAATGTAGACTCCTAAAAGATGTGAAGTGCAAGCATGCAACAACAGATTTCCGTAATTTCATATCAACCTTTGAGACTGCCTTTAAAATCAAATCATACCTGTCAACAGCTTAGCAGAAAAATCTTGACAAAGGTAAACATAATGGGGGGGGGGGCAAATGCCCAAAATTAGGGTCAGATTTTAAATATTGCTTTTATAAACTTAGAAAATTGCTTTGATGACAGGTTGTTATATGCATTTCCTGAATGATGAAACACAGGGTCTATATTACATGATCGAAGCTTCAGTAAATCGAATAAAGCTCGATCAGTAAATGCTGAAGTTCCAAAACCACGAATGGCAGTTTCCACACAGGGAAACAATACCATTGTCTCAACTAAAAAAAAAAAAAAATATTAAACACAACTAAAGTGGGGGGCTTTGCCCACCACACCCCCCAATGTGGGGGCAGCCCCCTACACCTCCTATAACTAAATATACCAATTCTGGGATTGCTCCACATTGTAGAAAGGGCAAAATCCACATAAGGGCCAAAAAATTGTTTCCCTGTGTGGAAACTGACGTTTGTGGTTTTGGGGCTTCGACATTTAGTGATCGAGCTTTAAGTATTCAACTACCTAAAGCTTCGATCATGTAATATAGACCCGAAACACAAATGTCATTCATTATTTAGTGATTTCAAACCCCAATAATTTACCAGAAAACCACACCACACATTTTATGATGGACAGACCAAAAATATGAGTAAGAAATCTAGACATTCTGTGAAAATCTTGAGAGTTGAGACATACGGTACACATGGATAGAATCCATATTGCCTCATGTTGATCCAGTCATTTATTATACAAGCTGTATTTTTTCAACATCAAACTTCAGCTGCTTAAATATGCAAGTGAGCTGAATGGCATTTCCCTTGCTATAAAATGAGTAAACTAATGTAAAATTATTCTCAAGAGATTTATAGAAGGAGAAAAGTATTCAACTTACTTTTTTGGGCAGTGTGGTGAGTCGATTATGTTTCTGTATCCCCATCTGTTACTGGTGCTTTGTCAGGGTATGTATCATGAGTTGTTAGACTGCTCAGATGCTCATGTCTATTGCAGGAAAGCGATGAGCTGAAAAACAATATCGGCAAGAGGGAGATAAAGCCAGATGGAGGTCACCCCTTCTGTAATTTGAGGGATAGAATCTTTTAATGCTAACATTCCTGACAGGGGGTTAGTCTGCCTGTGAAGAATGGTAATACTAATTGTAGATCTTTCACCCTAATGATGAAAGAATGGATAGATATATCCCTGCATGCCTAAAATGCATCCACTTTGATCATAGTGCCAACCCTGAGAAAATATGTTAATTTTCACCTAGTCAGTTCCAAAAGAGCAGCACAAATCTGAGGGACTCTGCATGTTATGGGCAGTCCTGGATTAATGGGTATGAAGCAGACTGTCAACAGCAGGGGGATGTGGAGGTAATTAATTTTCATCAGATCAGCACCATGCAGATCCAGATCTCATGCAAAAGTTATGCTTGATAAAGAGAGGTAGCAGATGACTGGAGATGGGTTTGGAGGATCTGCACTGCATGGGATGATAAGGATGTTCTGTTTCTATTGTTCTGGGAAAAGCTGCCAAAGGGAAGCATGGCAGTGCTGACAGTGTCAGTACTATAAACTGATTTAATAACAACTATGGTATTTGTTAACCACTGTCCATTTCTTTGCTCTAGGTCCCTGGCCATGAGAATCCCTAGATACTTATTGGACAAAGACACACAGATCTCTAATCTAGGGGGCATAATTTGGTAGCAGTTTCTCTACTCAGTTTACCTCAAATTTATTTTCTAAGAGCTCAAAAGTATAATTTTTTTCAAGGGCATTCATGTGGGTATATCATTCCTTGACTGGACATTTTGACTGGTTATCTTAACACATATTAGCAGTTTCATTTGTACATGCTCATGGTATTCAAAATGTTGTTACAATTCCCATCAAAACGCTTATGATCTGTTGTGTTTGGTACAGAATCCTGGAAATAAAGAAAAGGGTTGTGTTAGGTTAGAGCACTTCAATAATTGTTGTGTCTCATTAGGTTGACTTTGGTTGCCTTAATTTACTTTGACTATTTTTGCAGACTGCTCAAGACACAATAATCTGAATATGACTATATTATGCATTTGATTTTTTTCAAGAATAAAAAGTCCTATGCAGTTTAGGGCTAGAATATGTTACACCAATTATTCCTCTATTTGAAAGACTTATGATTAATATGCATTATTTTGTTATTCAGGTATACTTTCCTTATAATAATGCTGTGAGTGCCTTGCAATTTATCTGCCACTATTTCATAGGATAATGTTTAGGTGTTGTGTGCAGATTTTATAAAATAAAAAAAAAACAAGGTTCAAACAGAAAAAAGAATTTCAGAATTAACTCAACATAACACATTTTGTCATTTTATGTGTTGTAACATGACACGTGCATGTATTTATTCTTAGGACACAATGATGCCTCGTATTTAGGCTTAATAAAATGAAAAAAATGCACTATCCATCAGCAATGATTATGGGACATTTGTTGGACTGCTTGTTTTTTAAATATGTTACTGGTGTGGGATTAAGTTTGTAAGATTCTTCTAGGAGAAATTAAGGTGTCTTACAACACCTCATAATGCTTCTGAGCATGCACTTCCTTCTCAGTATATTGTATAGTTTTAGCAAAATGAAGTGGTCTTTGTTTCAGTGTTTCTTGCACTTATTCGGTTAAATTGTCAGACTTTTTTGGATGAGAATTCACAGGGGTTATAACTTCAAATAGTCATGCTGTTTAAAAAGAATAAATGGCTAAGACTGAAAAGAAAGTGAACTGAAAAAAAAACATTTGGGGAATAATTTATGGGTATACCAGGAATATGCATGCAAATATATGGCTGGTTTATTCCTCTTGGTTAACAGCTAAAGAATAGTGTGCTCTGAACTGGAGCACTGATGCATATCAGTTACTAAGGACTTCTGACTTAAATAGTAATCCTGGTGGTTAACCCATCTTTTTACCAACACATATACATAAAAGGGAAGTCTGTTATTGATGGGTGTATGACATATACAAAAGCATGTTGTAGGCTGAAGTAAATAGGTTGGTTAGAAACAGGGGAAGTTGTCCAGGAGATCTGATAGACTTTGAACAGGTCAGTGAGGGTATCAGCAATGTGTCTTGTGGATGGATGGTGTTGTTTGCATTGGAGTTCCCTGACATGGGGACATTGGCATCACTTTGGGGGCTTCTCAATAGTCCCTTGGGCTTAGTTCTTCAAACATGACCTTGGATGTATGTTATGGGGCAGATGAGATGGCTTTAAACTTGTATTTGTAATGAAGTGGTTTCAAATAATGAAATAAGGAGAAAAATGGCAACCAAGGGAATGGGAGAGAAAAGTCTAGATAGTGTATTTACTTAGGAAATTAAGCTGTTGTCATGAAAAGTAGCCCCTTAAATCATGCAGTAGAGGTTACAAGGTGGTACAGATGGTGTGTAACAATGGTAAGTAAGAGAGGAGATAGGATTACTCTGCAGGTTAAATTATGTGATTTAATATCTTCCTTCAAACAAAACCTAAATGACTGGATGGGTGGTCTCAAATTTAGCCCAAGACTAAGTGTCCACTCTGTCCTTGAGAAGTGGGGTACTGACAAGGCATAAATGGTCCTTGGCCTCAATGGCCTTTGAAGAAAACATCTGTACTAGTTCTTAGAGGTAAAAAAGGAAGTAGAATAAGAAGATGGGTTGTTATATAACGAACAGTAGAAACAGTAAGGAATTATATTAGATGTGATTTACACCCCAATGAACAGTAGGGGATTATATTAGATTTGATTTACACCCCAATGAGTGCTGTCTATATATGGTATCTCCCCAGTATTTTAGGTTTATAACACTACAATGGAAATGGACCCCTTTCCTAAGTCAGGGTATGGTTATAGAGTTCATGAAATTAATACTGTTTCAGTCTTTGGTGTTAGACAAGATTGCTTTTCTCTGCATCTGCAATGTGTCCAGAATTGCCTCCTCCTATAATTCTTACTGGGATTATATGTATTGTTAGTATATGTAAGTGACAATGCCAATTCTATTTTTATTAGACCTGTTGCTCCCACTACTATTGGAATTGCCTTGGTATCAGCCTTCTTCCACATTTCTCTAATTTCTGCCTGCAAATCCTGGTATTTCATAACTATGCTTCTCTCAGTATTTAAGACACTGTAATTACTGAGTGTTGCAGTGTTGTGTGGGTGTGCAGATCTATTTGGTAAGAAAGAACATGATTTAAGTTGTAGTAGTCATTGGAAATGACAAAGAAATTTGAAATATCAGTGAAAGAAGCACAATTCATAGAATATATGGAGACTAACAAAGATAATGAAATGGATTTCACATTTTATTATAGGGACAAGACAGTTCAGACTTTTTAAATTTGGACTGTATGTATTTAATGATGAGGCCCATATGGCAGAAACTTCAGAGATTAATGTGTTTGATGTTTGCTTGTCAGAACATACTCAAGTAGTGTCTAAATGGATAAATAACTTAAAAGGGAAAGAGTGGAAATGGAATGTCCAACAACAATAGGGAACTAAGAAGTGTGAAGTTGCTGTAGCAAATGGTGAGGGGGATCTGCAAGCTGAAATAGACTACTGTCAAATATGCTAGTTGAGTTAAACTCATTGAATCTTCATTTTCCCAAGTTTTTTTAAAATGTTTTAATTGGTTTTAAAATAATAGATAAACAAATCAATTAGAAAACAAACAAATAACTATTTACATAGGTCCACAGCTTATCAATGCATCAAAGTTATGCATATCAACAACAATTAATATTTTTCAAGCAAGTCTTAAGTTTAAGCCAAAATTTGTATAAATGTGTAATATTAGAAGTTCTCATCTTTAAATTCAACGCTACTGGAGATAGCTTTACTTTTCCAATTTGTAGTAATTACTTTTCTGGCTATAGCAAGACTAGATCAAAGAGAAGAGAAACAACGTCTTGCTCGAGCTGTGTGGCTGGTTCCTGTTGTTTTTATTCTACGTGGTTAGATCAAAGAGAAGGCCCTCGAGTTTTTGGAATTATCTCAGGAATCAGAGCATTAAATAAGACTAAAGATCTAGAAATATTACATCTATTTGACCACAGATCTTGAATTAAGTTATTAATTTCTGTCCAAAAAGGGGAAATGACTTCACATTCATATGCTGTATGCATCCAATCAGCGATTATATCAGAATCACATCTCCAGCATTTAATTCTACTTGATTTATACACAATTATAATTTTGGTAGGCTTGACAAAAGTTCTGTGTAAGAATTACAAGTAAAATGTTTCCAGTATAATGAAGATGGGGTTTTATCTAAAGATTTTAATATTATTGTGTTGTAATCTACAGAGAAGTCTTCATTATTAATATTTGAGGAATAGTTTCAATAGGAATTATCTAAATACATGAAATCTAACTTAAGAATGTTATAATTTTGTGACAAATATGATTTATTTTTCATTGTATTATTATTATAGATATTTATTAAGAATTCCAATAATTTGGGGAACAATTTCTTATATTGGTTAAACATCCCATTTATTTCTGTGTTCACAAAGTCTCCAAATAATTATAAAATTAACCACTTCTCAGAATCTTGATTGTATTTGAACCTTAAATTTTCAACAGTATCTATCTATCTATCTGTATGGGTTACCTTCATTTCATTGAAAGCTCATTAGAGTGACAAATATTTTACAATTGCAAAACAAACTGATACACACAGCAAACGGAGCTCGGACTCTGTAGTAGGCGAATAAATATAAGCAAAACCAAACTCCAAAAGCATATACAGAGTCCTATGGCAGTAGGCGATGTCAAAGCCAAAACAGTCCACCAAAATATCCAAAGCAAAATCAGCAAGCACAAAAGGACGAAGTGTAAAATTCTGAAAACGTTTATTTTAACAACAGACGTGAGCGCTTTCACCATTAGGCTTCATCAGACGTTCCAAAGTGTCATCTATACATCACATTTAAATACCTTTGCAAGATCTCCAATAGGCTAGTAGATATAATCACATGTACATATGCACTAATAACAAAGCAGCTCATAACATCACTACAAATAAATTAATAACACTTAGTAAAAACAGCTTAAATCTACATTGTGTAGCAAAACCATATAATAAAAAATATATATAATGAAAGGAATACATATGTATGCGATATGGTAGTACATAAGTATACATAATTGTGCTAAAGTGCTGGCAACCCAATCAGCGACATCCTACTGGTAATATCAAACATAGAGCCAACTAGGTAAAGTGAGAGAGAGATAACGCAGCTCTATCTCTTTGGTCTAATGCATCTTCTTTTCCTAAGTATTGGCCTCAAATTAACCTTCTCATTCAGACCTGGTGATTGGTCTGCTTTGCATCTTAATATCCAACGCAATTCACATTCAAGTGTGTAATTAATCAAATCTCCCCCCCGTACACTTGCAAAAACCTCCTGTATCACACTGTATAGAAATCTATGTTGGGGGCCATGTAGCTTATTATGCTTAGCCAAAGAATTGGTATCAGTGCCTATCCTTATGTGGTACTGATGTTCTCTTATTCTTTCTCGTAGGGTCCTGTTTGTTTTACCTATATAAAATGATGTACATGCCGTACACCTAGCCAAATACACCACATTCTTGCTCACACAGTTGGTACCTGTGTCAAAATTATAAACATGGTTATTATGAGGATTAACAAAACTCACCCTAGTATCTATTAAACTGCATTGATTACAGTTACCACAAGCTTTAGTGTTATAACCATTGGTGTTCCTACTATCCGGCAACAGTCCCTTATAACATAACAAGTTCTTTAAATTAGATTTATTCTTATATACGACCAGCGGAACAGGCCCCACCAACCTGCTTATCTCTTGATCTAAACTCAAAATCTCCCAATGCTTACTCATCAGTTCTTTTAAAAAGAACGCGTCACTAGTGTAAAAAATAGGAGCTCTCACAAAGTCAGAAACGGTGGATTCCTTGCCATCTGACACAGATATATAGTCATAAAAATAGGGTCTAGCTGTAGTAGGTCTAAGTTGATGTACTTCACCTACTACCTTATCAATAGCTTGTACATCATAACCTCTCTCTGTGAACATAGTTCTTAACCTGACCACCTCCTCTTCATATCCGATAACACTGGGGTTCAGCCTTGAGGCTCTCATTAGTTGACTTTTCACTACATTGCTAAACACGTGACGGGGGTGCATACTATGCCTATGCAAAAACGCGTTCCTAAAGCATGGTTTGCGGTGGATAGAGGTATTCAAGAGGCCAGATGGAAGTCTAACTATGTTGACATCTAAAAAAGAGATGCATTCCTTAGAAAAAGTGTAAGTAAATTTCAAAAACGCAGTGGATGCATTCATTTCATCAATAAACAACCTCAAACTCTCAGTGCTACCATGCCAGATCAAAAAGAGGTCGTCTACAAACCTCTTATAAAAACCAACACCCTCAGTAAAGAGTGTGGATTTAAATAAAAATGAGTCCTCCCACTGTGCCATAACTACATTAGCGTAGCTATTGGCACAGGGTGTCCCCATTGCCACTCCATCTTTCTGGGAGAAAACTAAATCCCCAAACATAAATACATTGTTATATAGGATCGTCTCCATGAACAAGGAGATCAACTCCACCTTCTTATCAGTCAGACCTGATCTGGAGTGTAGAAATTGCTGAAAAAATGACACCCCTAAGTCATTGGGTATGATCGTAAAAAGACTAACTACATCTAGAGAAACCAACATATAATCAGCATGATCATCTAACCTCTTTGTATACTCATATAACTCAAGTAAGAATTGTTTACTGTCCTTTAGAATGTGAGGAGTCCCATCCACCAATGCTCTGATGTAATATTCTACAAAAATGGACATAGGTTCAGTTAGCCAGCCTTGGCCAGCAACAATAGGTCTCATCGGTGGTGTCGATGCAGACTTATGAACCTTGGGAAGTCCTTGTACAATTGGTATTCGTGGATTACTAACCTTCAAATAGGTGTATAACTCAAAAGTTATATCCTCAGATACTAACAAATCATCCAACAAGTCATAAACTTGGAACACCTTCTCTGTGACAATATCCATGTCAATCTTCTCATAGAACCTATCTTCACTGAGTAAACTCACCATGCTATCTTTGTACCAAGCTAGATCCATCACAACAATAGGACCTCCCTTGTCTGCAGGCCTGATCATAATGGTGGAATCTGACTTCAAGGAAGTTAGCGCTTTCCTTTGATTAACATTCAAGTTGCCAGTCTTCCTCTTCTAAACACTTTTATTCATGTCAGAATGAGCATGTATACCCTTCTCTACTAACTGTGAAAAGGTTTCTAAGAGTGGATGTAGTTGGGGTATATATGTACTATTACATCGAAACACTGAGCTGGATCTATCTTCCCCACATTTACCAAACTCTAACTTCAACTGTACATTCCTGACGAACATACGAACATCCAAAATGGAGTCCACTAAATCACTGTTTGATGTGGGAATAAAACTCAAACCCTTATTTAACACTTGCTTTTCAAAAATAGTCAACTCTCTACTCGATATATTAATAATCAACGGGTCCCCACCCTCTCCCACATTTTCTTCAACGTGGGGCCTCGTTGCTCGCTGTCTGACCCTTTCCTCTTGTATCGGCCCCTGCTCTGTGACCGAGACCTCCCTGCACGTTGTTGTGCTATGGGAAAAGGATTAAATAGAGTAGTACTATTTTATTGATGAAATGAATGCATCCACTGCGTTTTTGAAATTTACTTACACTT
This sequence comes from Protopterus annectens, assembly GCF_019279795.1. Taxonomy (NCBI): domain Eukaryota; kingdom Metazoa; phylum Chordata; order Ceratodontiformes; family Protopteridae; genus Protopterus; species Protopterus annectens. Next base: position 1,296,362,542 of record NC_056731.1, read on the forward strand.
TTTCTAAGGAACGCATCTCTTTTTTAGATGTCAACATAGTTAGACTTCCATCTGGCCTCTTGAATACCTCTATCCACCACAAACCATGCTTTAGGAACGCGTTTTTGCATAGGCATAGTATGCACCCCCATGCACGTGTTTAGCAATGTAGTGAAGGGTCAACTAATGAGAGCCTCAAGGCTGAACCCCAGTGTTATCGGATATGAAGAGGAGGTGGTCAGGTTAAGAACTATGTTCACAGAGAGAGGTTATGATGTACAAGCTATTGATAAGGTAGTAGGTGAAGTACATCAACTTAGACCTACTACAGCTAGACCCTATTTTTCTGACTATATATCTGTGTCAGATGGCAAGGAATCCACCGTTTCTGACTTTGTGAGAGCTCCTATTTTTTACACTAGTGACGCGTTCTTTTTAAAAGAACTGATGAGTAAGCATTGGGAGATTTTGAGTTTAGATCAAGAGATAAGCAGGTTGGTGGGGCCTGTTCCGCTGGTCGTATATAAGAATAAATCTAATTTAAAGAACTTGTTATGTTATAAGGGACTGTCGCGGATAGTAGGAACACCAATGGTTATAACACTAAAGCTTGTGGTAACTGTAATCAATGCAGTTTAATAGATACTAGGGTGAGTTTTGTTAATCCTCATAATAACCATGTTTATAATTTTGACACAGGTACCAACTGTGTGAGCAAGAATGTGGTGTATTTGGCTAGGTGTACGGCATGTACATCATTTTATATAGGTAAAACAAACAGGACCCTACGAGAAAGAATAAGAGAACATCAGTACCACATAAGGATAGGCACTGATACCAATTCTTTGGCTAAGCATAATAAGCTACATGGCCCCCAACATAGATTTCTATACAGTGTGATACAGGAGGTTTTTGCAAGTGTACGGGGGGGGGGAGATTTGATTAATTACACACTTGAATGTGAATTGCGTTGGATATTAAGATGCAAAGCAGACCAATCACCAGGTCTGAATGAGAAGGTTAATTTGAGGCCAATACTTAGGAAAAGAAGATGCATTAGACCAAAGAGATAGAGCTGCGTTATCTCTCTCTCACTTTACCTAGTTGGCTCTATGTTTGATATTACCAGTAGGATGTCGCTGATTGGGTTGCCAGCACTTTAGCACAATTATGTATACTTATGTACTACCATATCGCATACATATGTATTCCTTTCATTATATATATTTTTTATTATATGGTTTTGCTACACAATGTAGATTTAAGCTGTTTTTACTAAGTGTTATTAATTTATTTGTAGTGATGTTATGAGCTGCTTTGTTATTAGTGCATATGTACATGTGATTATATCTACTAGCCTATTGGAGATCTTGCATAGGTATTTAAATGTGATGTATAGATGACACTTTGGAACGTCTGATGAAGCCTAATGGTGAAAGCGCTCACGTCTGTTGTTAAAATAAACGTTTTCAGAATTTTACACTTCGTCCTTTTGTGTTTGCTGATTTTGCTTTGGATATTTTGGTGGACTGTTTCGGCTTTGACATCGCCTACTGCCATAGGACTCTGTATATGCTTTTGGAGTTTGGTTTTGACAAATATTTTAGTTTAGTCGGACCAAATGACTGAAACTTCATTTCACTGACACTTCATTTGACTGACAGTTTATTTGACTGACAATTAGAACTGGCAGTGTCTAGAGCACTGTAAGGCAAGTAAAAGGAAAATGTCTTTTTTTCCCACTGAAGACAGACCCTGGAGTGAGTATATATAGTTAGGAGGGGTTGTGGGGAGCACAGCCCCCCACAATGGGGGGGACGCAGTACTCCACTTACTTTGGTTTTACTAAACAATATAAAACCAAAAGCAGAGAATACAACATGAAAGTAAGTGGTCTCAGTCAAATGAGTGTCAGTCAAATGAGATTTCAATGAAATAAAGGTAACCCATATATATATATATATATATATATATATATATATATATATATATATGTATGTATATGTATATATGTTAGACATCTACATGTTTATATCTATATATCGATGTATATCCACAGCAAAACAGTGCACAAGCTGTCAAAAAGTGCAACAGAGATTGAAAATACAACACCAACACTCAAAAACTCCAGTACTTACAAAGTGTGTGCAATAAATATTCTTAAATATGATCACATCAGGATTTAGTAATCTTTAAAAGTAAAAATTTGGCCAAAAGAAAAAGAAAAAAAAAAACGACAAACCAGCTTTGCCCCATGGTGTCATCAGTGTATAGAATGGAAGTGGCTACAGTATTGCACTTAAAGCCTACAATTAAAGACACAGTCCATAATTATAATGTATCATGAAACATTATGAAATATTGATATAAATGTTCAGCAGAAAAATACTTTAAAATATAATCCAAACCAAAACAATATATTACAGGAGAAAAAAATATACTACAAAACAAAATAAAAAAAATATTTTTGTATTTTTTCTTCTGTAGTATATATTTTTTTCATGTAATATATTTTTGGTTTGAATTATATTTTGAAGTATTTTTTCTGCTGAACATTAATGTCAATATTTCATAATGTTTCATGATACATCTTAATTATGGACTGTATCTTTAATTGAAGGCTTTAAGTGCAACATTGTAGCCATATCCATTCTATAAACTGATGATGCCATGGGGCGAAACCAGTTTGTTGTTTTTTTCACTTTCTTCTGAATTGCTGCTATTAAAGTTATTAAATCCATCTCTGATCATATTTATGAATTCAAGATTTTGGGCTTTAGAGATTATGAAGTGAATCCATATATATACATATATACATAAATACATATATGTATATATACCATTTAAGAATTGATGCCAATAAATTAAGTTACTTTGTTCTTTCAATACTAGAATTTTCTTGAAGTTATGAGTTTCTAAGCAGTCATTTGAAAATGAAATTGGAAATATACAAAATATTAATTCTTTAATACAATGGTTAAAATATGTTAAATTTAGGAAAAAGGAAATTATGTTATTGAAACAGGGAAGTTGAGAAGATGGTGTAATTCCACTTACGCAAAAATCGTTTAATAACCAGATAAAACAGTTAGGGCCTATTAAGATGAATTTATCCACAATGCTATAACTTTTACAGTTATTGAAGTATCATACAATTGAATATTAGGGAATCCTATTCCACCATTATCCCAACCTTTTTTGTGTCAGTCAAAGGAAACTCTTGGCTTATTAGCATGCCAAAAAAATTTAAGTAGAATGTTATTTACCTCCTTGATCAGTTTTTTGGTGGAGATAATATTAAAAATTGTAAGACAAACAATATTTTAAGGGGAATTACCAGTACCATCTTAATAAGCATTAATCAGGCTTCAGTTGTAAAGAAGAATTTGCTCCAATTGATGAAGAAACTTAACATTTTATCAACATGCCTTTGAAAGCTTGTCTGCATCATTTCTTTACTATTAGACATAATCGTTATACCAAGTTATTTCATTTGATTGCTATTCCAATTGGATTTAGAATAGCTTTGAATGTTTTTTTTTATTTTTTATTAATTAATAATACACTATTGATGATTATGATTAAATCTTATGTTTGAGATTCCTCAACTGACTCATAGAACTAGTTATATGCTCTAGTGAATTTTCTATATTCCTATTGTTTGGAAAATATTATCAGCATAAAGTTGAATCCTTAGTTCAAAACTCTTCTTTAATTTTGATACCATTTGTGCTCTTATTGGATCTAATACTATTAGCGATGGTTTTTATAACTAATGCAAAAGTAAATGTGACAATGGGCATCCTTGTTTGGTTCCTTTTTTGTAATTTAAAGGAATTAGAAAGAAAAAAATATTTTAACATAAGCACAAGAGTTACTGTATAACTGAGAAATTAATGCAATTAGCACAGGTGAGAAATTATACACTTTCAATACTTTGTACAGGTATGACCAATTAACTGAGTCAAAAGCCTTACCTAGATTGAGACTAATGAGAGAAAGTTATTTTATATTTTTATTTTCATGGTTTATTAATGTATGTATTCTTATTACATTATCCTGTACTTGTTTATTTAAAATAATCCCAGTGTGGTCATTGTTAACCAGTTTAGGTTTAAGTAGATTAATTATGTTAGCTAAAATGGACATGATCATCTTATAGTCCACATTTAGAAGTGAAATGAGTCTGTATGATGAAACTTTGTAGGATACTTATTTTGTTTATACGGGTAATATAAGGCAATATTTCCATGATGGGGGGGCTTCAGCAGTTGTTTTTATTTCTCTGTAGACCTTGTCTAATATTTAACTGCATCATCCAGTTGTATTTTATATAGTTCTGATATAAGACCATCTAAGCCAGGTGTCTTATTATTTTTTTTAAGTTTTTTTATTTGATCTTCTATTTCTGATAAAGTGAATGGTCTATCATTTTTTGTTCATTTATTTTATTATTTATATTTTTCTTAGAAAAGGTTCAACTATGTCATTTTATCTAGGCTATTTGTATTATTATTTATATTTACATAAAATATTTTAAAGCCCTCAAGAATACTTTTAATATCTGTTCTTCTTTCTTTGTTTATTATTTATATGTGTGATCATTTCTTTGATATGATTTAGTTTATTCATTTTCTTTGATCTAAGGTCAAGTTTATGCAAGCTTAGAGGGTTAACTGACTATGCCTGCAGTTTAAGTTTTTCCAGGTTTATAGAAACTTTCTGATTTAGAATTTCAACATATTTTGAAGTTCAGAATGACTGATAATGTCATTTGGTTTTAGATTTAACTTCCGTGCGTCTGTTTTGGCCTGTAGTGTATTCAATTCTTTGGAGGGTTGCCACCTTTTGTTGTGGCTAAACTGGACTTAGGTCACACCCCTCACACCACCCATAACCCTGCCATTGCCCCACCTAATTTCTACCCATTTTTGTGACATTATTATGTTGCCATTCAAGTGGAAACACCCTGTTTTTCTGTTTGTGATGCCGGCTTTCTGCAGATTTGCTGCTGTTTTGTGAAAAAAAGCATAGCAAATCTGCCAATTTAAACAACTCCAATAGTCTGTTTCATTTTGTGAAACAGAGTACTGGAGTTTTTACAGTGTTTTCCACACTACCAAACAATTAGTTTGATTTCTGGATAGTCTGGGAAAAAACGGATAGGTGTCAATGTTAATACTTTGTCCCATTCTCTTGTTTTCTAATATATCAGCTTGAAACTCTTTCATTTAAGTAAGCCTTTAATGAATCCCACAGCACAATTTCAGACACTTCACCATTTATATTTATTTCTAGGAAATTTTTAATCTCTTTAACATACCAATCCTTGAATCATTTTATTTTAATAATATACTCTGGTAATCTCGTGTGATATATTAAATTGTCAGTTTTTAAAATAAAATAATATTAAAGATTATAGCGTTATGGTCCAATAATGGATATGAAACTATTAAAACTTATGTGATATGTGATAGATTTTGTGAGACAAAAGTTTTATCAATATTTGTTTGTGTTCTATATCTATATGAATAATGGGTAAACTGAAGTGATTTTGTTTTCCTAAGCTCATATATATCCTTTAAATCCATTAGATTTACAAAATTCATTAAGTGTTTGGCTGAATATGTGATTCTCAGCTTTCTATCTGCAGTGGAATCTTTATGTGATAAAATACAATTATATCATTACAGCTGAGTGCTCCTTGAGGCACTTCTGTAGTTACCACCTACTGCGCCTCTAGGCATCAAATATTGCTTGTTCATATTTGCATTAATAATTAAAAAAACATGCTACATATGAGGTATCAAACACAATTGCATTAATGTCGAGCTCTGTCAATAAGTATTTATTAGAACTGTAAAATGATAACTTCATTTTTTAAAGGCTCAAGCCACACCCACCGGGAGTTAAAGGTACACACTCAAAAGAGCTCTACTGGAGGGAATTAGTTAAAATCACCAGCCATTATGACTTCACCTTTCATGTAATAGGCTATAGTGTCTAAGCAATGTTTTGCATCTTTATCTCCAACCCCTGGAATGCAATAAGTGTTCACCAATATATATAGATTTCTATTCCACTAAATTATAACAATCCTTAACATACCATTTTTTATCAAGATAGGCATTTTTTTTTACTTTAGGCATTACTGGGGAGTTCTTCCAAGAAATGAGGGTGCCTCTTCTTTTAGCTCCAAAGCCAGAACCTGCTAAAACCAAATAATTATTTAATGAAAGTGTATTTACATCTTTATTAAGTAAATATGTTTCCTGTAGAAATGCTATCTGAACTTTATGTAATTGTAAGCATTTGAACAGACTCTCTCTCTTTACTGGATTATTCAATCGATTAATATTAATAGATATGCATTTAAAATCAGACATTCATATGAGAGAAAAGACAGATATAACAAAATCACATTAATGTACTGAACTTATTATATACTTGATATATAACAACATGAAATCTTCGGCTAAGAACACAACTTTTGAAAAAAAATAAACCCTAAAACATTTTACCATGGAATAATGTATTCCTAGTCTGTTGAAAAAAATGAGAACAAACTACCTTTCAAACTCTCCACTAGACTAACACATCTTAACTCATGCTTCTGACTCATACTGGCAGGGGCTGCCCGTGCTATAGGACTTCAGGACTGCAGCCCCCCCCCCCCCACCTGTAGACAGTAAATAGAAAAAAAAAAAAATCACAAGTCCCAGAACTCCACGCATGTGTGTGCTTAGTTCCTGGTACTCAGAACTCCAGACTGCTGTGTTAGGCAGTCCGGATAGGGAAGAATGGGAACTCCACCCTGCCAGCCCAGAAGTCTGTGCGATGATGACCGCACAGACTGGAAGAACACTGGACTGCGTCACCCGCAGGCTGGAGGTTCCAGCCTACACTCATCTCATGGGGAAACCAGTACAGCTTGCGCAGGCTGCTATGGAGGATGGACAGTTGATCAGGCTGCTGCAGAGGACGGATTCAAACCACTACAGAGGACGAGGACTTAACTACTATGGAGGAATGGATCTGCTGCTATGGACAGTTGATCAGAGGACTTTTGGCTGCTGCAGAGGACGAGGACTTAGATCTGCTGATATGGAGATAGAGTGTTTCAGGACTGATCTGGCTGCTATGGAGGATGAACTGTGTGTGTGTGTGTGTGTGTGTGTGTGTGTGTGTGTGTGTGTGTGTGTGTGTGTGTGTGTGTGTGTGTGTGTGTGTAATTCCCCAGTTGCTACATACTGGTGGCTAGAGAGAACACATGGTGGTGGGTAGAGAATACTCAGGCTTGAACCCTGTATCTTGGGTGCAAGTAGTAAGGGCCTGAATTCCCTACCCACCACCATTTGTAAATAATTTGCAGGTGTTTGCATCATATTTGTTCTGTTCATCATAAAATCTGTGGTTTCTGTATTTTTGTTGTTCCTGGCAAAGTCAGTAGTGCAGTGGTGCACTGGTAGCGTTGCTGCCTGACAGCTGCAGGTTCTCTGGTTTGATTCTTGGCTGGGGGGCTGTCTGCGTGTCTTCACATCTAACAAAAACATATGTCTGGAGTGTTTTGTTCTGCTGAAAATTGACTTTTGTGGTTAACAAATGTAAAATAAAAATAACAGGCATTTGAATTTCAGACTTCATATTCTTCAGAAAGTACATGACCTTTTATTCAAGCAATTTTCTAAGTTTATAACATGGATATTTGAAATTTATCCTTATCTTTGGGATGGATTCCCCCATTATTGGCTTCATCCAGGTTTGTTTGTGCTAAGGTTGAGAGCTATGGTGAGAACTAAATTCACAGAATATGTTTGGGGGCTGTCTTCCTCTATTACCGGCTTTGTCCACGTGTATTTTGTTAAGAGGTTGACAGCTATGGTGAGAACTGAATTCACTAAATGGTAGTCATTTAAGTTTCAGTCTTCCTCTCTTTCACAAAACAGCTGATTTGACATAGTGGTATGTTGCTCTGACTGTTTTGCTCAGGGTTCCCCTGGGTTTAAGACTTGGCAGTGAAATGCATGATGGTAACACAGCATTGTATTATAGCAACTTTCCAACATTATAAAAGCAATTAATAAAACCACAAAGCTGGCTATCCAGGTGTTAACGTTCCTGTGACACCAAAAATGGATAATAAAAACGTAAACAGAGCTTAGGAACAAACCAATGCTGAAAACAGTTTTCCACATAAAACAGCATAAACTCAAACAGAGCTATGAATCAAACAGGAATACAAATAAGCTCCAACATAAAGCTTTAATGGCAAGCACTTTCACCCTTCTGGGCTTCCTCAGGCCAACATAATTTTTTAAAAAGGGGACATCTTAAATACTTTAATTCATATGACATAATTTTCTGTATAATATAAAAGCAGTGCATTCTTTAAATAACAATCAAAGTCACATTTATATATATAATTTGTACATTTATAATTAAAAAGTAGACATTTATTAAAAAAATCAACCATAAAATAAATATATATATATATATATATATATATATATATATATATATATATATATATATATATATAAAACCTCATAACAATTAATTTGTAATTTCTTTCCTTTTAACGTAGGTCTCATAAAGACCTTATCATTTAGACCCGGTTTCTTGTCTGCCCTAAGTGTTATAATCCACTTCACCTCATATTTTTTTCTGTAAAATTCCTAACATCTCCACCTCTTTGACCAGGAATATTAATATATTAATATATATTACTAAAAACTTAAACACATGAACTTCTGATGTTTCAATAACATGCTTAGAAAGAGCATTCTTGCAAGATCTGATAAAAATATTCTTGATCATATTAACATCTTGTGTATAATATAATATGACTTTCATTTCAGTACATGTTGGATCACTCATATGGTCATTCTTAGTATTAGCTAAGACATTCCTATCAATAAAGAATGGTGTCGCTTGGTTGTTCCTGAGTATATCTAAACCATCTGTCCCTTCCAAGATCTCTTTTAAACTATATGACCTGTGAAGTAGTCTATTTTGTGGCTCAGCTAACTCACCTTTGTATTTTTCATTACTAGAATTAAGTCGAGTTATCCTCATAGCTTGTCCTTTAATTATATTCCGAAAGACAAAATCAGGATGCATGCTATTCCTATGTAGCTAAGCATTTTTATGACAGGGTTTTCTATAAACACCTGTGTTAAGTAAACCATTATCCAACCTCTCTATATATACATCTAAATACTGTATTTTTGTAAGTGACATATTCATAGTAAATTTAAAATATGAGGTTGGAGTATTAATCTCATTGAAAAAGGTGTCTAGTTCATCCTTATTACCTGTCCAAATAAAAAAAGAGGTCATCTACAAAATGATTATAGAATATAACATTCTTCTTGTAACTAGGTAAAGCAAAGAACAAGGCAGGAAACCACTGGATAAACACTTTATAGAAGTAAAGCTTTCGGATACAATCCTTTCTCAATACAAAGGATTGTATCCGAAAGCTTTACTTATATAAAGTGTTTATCCAGTGGTTTCCTGCCTTGTTCTTTGCATTTTGGTTCCTGGTGTTTATTTTCTTCAACTAGGTAAAGCAAACAGCTTGTGGTTCTCCCAATCTGCCATCATTAGATTGGTGTAGCTATTGGCACAAGAAGTATTTAAAATGTCCCTTTTTTAAAAAAATATGTTGGCCTGAGAAAGCCCAAAAGGGTGAAAGCGCTTGCCATTAAAGCTTTACGTTGGAGCCTATTTGTATTCCTGTTTGATTCATTGCTCTATTTGAGTTTATGCTGTTTTATGTGGAAAACTGTTTTCAGCCTTGGTTTGTTCCTGAGCTCCGTTTACGTTTTTATTATACAAGCAATGTTTAAAACGTGTCCCTGGTTTCTGGGCTTTTGCCCCCCCCCCCACACCAATACATTTTGTCTTTTTCCAGATTTCTTGGACTCTAGAAGTTTGAGTAGACTTTTATGATGGAAATGTAAGTCTGAGTAGACTTTTATGATGGAAAAGTTCTGAATTGGGCAGTTTTGTCATTATTGGTGCATGCATTTTGTTTCATTGTTTACTGGAAAAATGTTCAAAACAATACATTTAAAATGCCTCTAAGAACTGTACTCTATTGTACAAGGAATATAATTTAATACAATCAGAAAGGTGTATCAAAGAGCATGTGTATGTTTCGTGTTCAAGGGGCCTATGATTTGAAAACAGCCCAAAGTTAATCTTTATCTGCCACTGGAAAAATTTATTTTCTTTGAATGTGGGTTTCAATGCTGTTTCAATGAATGTGAGTTTAAAGGGCAGAGAATTTTTAATGCTAATTCTATTTTCATTGTGAGACTGCATTGCTTTGTTTAGCAGATATCTATTAGGGTCTGTGCTGTAAAAGGCAAACTAAAACTTTCAAATTAAGTCTAAATCATTGCAGAAGTAAAACAGTATACATATTACAGTGTTTATGGTAAATGGGGTGAAATAACCAAGGAATGGGACATTGGAATGGCTGCAGGGGGGAGGCTCCATTCTGCCATGATTTTGTGAGGGGAGAAGGGCAGCAAACTCAGACAGCCCCGGCTGAACAATACCTCTCAACTGTCCAGATTTTTGCAGAGTGAATAGATTTTTGCTTCTTATTTTTGGTTTGTTCTTCATAAAATTTGTGGTTTTCTGGCAAATCATTTAGGAATGAAGTCACTAAATAATAACAGACATTGAGTTTCAGACATTGTAACCTACAGAAAATGCATGCTAAAGCAAGACCTGTTATTCTATCAACTGTCTTAAGTCTATACAAGAGCAATTTTTATACTGTTTGTATGTTCACCTAATATATTTGCCCTTGTCCAGATTTCCTGCATTAAGAGGTTGAGAGGTACATGCAAATACATTGCTTTATAGAATTAGGAATATCCAAACCTCTCAACTGTCCCAAATTTTGGCTCAAAATGTTGCTCTCCCCCTAATAACCCCTCTGCAAAATGGCAATTTTGGAAGAAAACATGGAGGGTTTATAATTATAAATAACTGTAATGATCAGAGTTATAGATTACTTTTATTTCTGAAATGCATGTAGATGCTCTTATTTTGTCAGCTGCTCAAGTTAACAGTGCTAATATTAAAAAGGTGTCCCTTTTTTGTCAGGTTCCCAGCTGTATTGTGTGGCAATTTTATATGTTTGCATCACGTTTGGTCTGTTTTTCATAAAATTGTGGTTTTCTGTCAAATTAGTGGCAAATCATTAAAGATTGAAGTTAGAAAATAATGGCAGACATTTGAGTTTCAGATTTCATACCCTTCAGAAAATTCATACTGATGCAAGATCTACTACTATTATATTATCTTTCTAAGTTTATAAGAGCAATATTTAAAAGTTGTCCTTATTTTTGGGCCTGTGTCCCACTTCCATGTATGGCTTTGTTCTGATTTCTTGCTCTGAGGTTGGGAGGTACGAGTATCAGAGCCATCACCATCAGCCAGAGACATTTTAAATTGTGACATACTTGTTGCACCCCACTCCCCCATGTATTGACTCTGGATGTGTCCAAGCAAGGCAAGGAGCAGTTATGCAGTGTAAGTGTGCAGAGTATTCCCACATCCAAGGTAGACACAAGTACGACAATGGCTTTTCATCTGTCCTTGATTTTGCAGAATGTTCTGGTTTTCTGTCATATTTTTATACTGTTGATTTATGCTTCTTATTATTCAGAAAATGCATGCTGTCGTAGTGCCCTGTTGCTTTGTGTTTAAGTAGCAATGCTTTAATGACCATTGGGTAAGCTTGTCTGAGATTGTAAGATACAAGTAACCTTTAATAAGCATACCGTTAAATAATTACCAACACTGAAAGCCTTTTTGTTGTTGCCATGCAGAGAATATTTACATAACTAGATAATGTACAAGCCTTAGGTATTGAAATGCATATGACAGTATTTGTAATAAAGGACAGGATTACAGTATTTTCAGAAGCTCATTACATTTGTTGGAGATTTGCAGTCATCTTTGCAAGCTTTACCCGTAAACTAAACAAAATGCCAATCTATCATGTGTGGTCCATAACCTGTGCAGTAATCCTTTAAGCAATTTATCTTGAGCTTGTTTCTTGTTTGCTGTTCATTTTTTACTTTGATCATGTTTTCTCCATGAAACAAGTAGATAGTTGTCAGGCAGCAGGTCTTTTTTGGATAAGAAACAGTTTTACAAGTGGGGGTATCACAGAGATTTCTACTTTCAGCATGTTACTTAGTACTTTTATAAAGCTGAATATAAGTTATAATTAGAACTGCAGTGCAAGGAGAAGCTTTTTTATACTTGATATTGACTAGTATTCTAATAATGTATTTAAAAAGTAATTTATTTTTTCATGCCTCACAACCTTTTTGTTTCCATCTAGATATTAAGTAAGCTGTCATGTACCCAATGCATTGCAATATTTTTTTTCTTCTACATTTCATTTTGTCTTGATTGGACTCTCGTAATGACGGTTTGGCACCCAGGGCAGCATATTTAATTAATTAAAGTTCCAGTTGTTGTGTTTTTGAGCATAGCTCTACCCATTTCTAGTTGGCCACACCCCTTCCCATTGACCCCACCCATTCATCTGTCTCCTGAACCCCCCCCCTTTAATTTGAAGTCACTAGCTGCCACTGTTGATGTGTCTCATATTTTTAGTATGTATCATCTTAAAAAAAGCCCATCAGGGAGTTATTATGAATAAATAAGTTAAAAACAGGTGTTTAGAATCTTTAATATAAGTTGACCAAACTGAATATCTCTACAATCATCCTTCCCTGTACCTCACATTATCTCTCTGGTCTACTATAGAGAAGACATCAGTTGTCATTTTTCTATATGAATTTGTTGGTCAGATGATTTTATATTTTTTAATTTTATTTACTATGTGTAAAGTTGCAATAGGATCATTAGTTCATAAATTAGTACAAGCCTAACTGTTCTTGTAGTCTATTCCAAGCCCAGCCAATTACCCCATTTGAGAATCAAACCCTGCACTTTTTACCTATAAGTGAGCACCTCATCCACTATACCAACTTGTCATCCTTGCAGAGACCCTTCTTGTAGACATATTTATAGTCTTTAAGTATAGACATATTTACTTATTCTGATCTCTTTTTGTTTCTGTTTATATAGTATATTTTGTACTATTCTATATTCCCAAGTTTTATATTTTAGCTATAATCCTAGCACAGAGTATTATATAATAGACCATTTATATTTACCCTTATATATTTGATACTCTTTAATACAATACTACTGTTATAATCTGTCCTGTTTTTTTTTTCCTTAAATGTTATGTCTAATACAGCCTGAACAAACATCTGAAAAATCTTCCCTTTTAAGATTCAAACTTTTCATAATAAATTATTCTGAGATATTATGTTTTATCATTAAAAAGAGACAATAACAGAGAAACACAATACTATTTTTTTATCAGAAGTGTCATTCTATAGGCAAGTATATAAACTATCCTTTTGGAATACTGCAAGATTTCAGAACTATTTAATAACTGGCAGTGGTTTAGAATGCAATTCACTGTCTTTTGCTTATTATCTAACTTGCATTCATTGACATCTTAGCATATGAATCAAAATATTATGATTATTAACTTTTAGATAGGAAGAAGTCGTCTGGACATTTCATAGAATTTTCAGAACCTCCGCAGCATCACAAAGTGCTCATGACTCTAATTAAGCTGCTTCAACCTGGCCCTCATGACAAGTGCTTGCAAATGAACAGCTTATCAGCTGCAGTTCACACAAAAACTTTCATGAGTGAATACAAGCCACCTCTAAATTATACATCAGTCTCTCAAACCATTCCAAACTACTAAAAAAAAAAGCATTTTTAAGTATGTTAACCACTAAACAGCTATTGTATTCTGTAATAACATTTAAGATTCAGTAAGCATTATTTGTATAAGATGTTTAATGTAAAGCAGACTCATTTTTTTAAAGGAGACATAGCATAGAAACTTGCATCAAACGAATGACAGTTATGTGTAATCCAGGTTTAACTTATAAAAGTATGAATGTTACTGTAATTATTTTATAACATTTACATATAACTTTTATATATGTGATAAACTGTATTTTTATACTTTCTTTATAACATAGCATAACTTTTTTGGGTGCGATTACATGTTAAGTATACTATCAATAGCAAGCATTCAGAACTCTGTAATAAGTGACAATGGTTTAGAATGCAATTCACTGTCTTTGGCTTATTATCTAATTTGTATTCCTTGACATCTTAGCATATAATTCAAAATATTATGTTTTTTTTTTTTTTTACTTTTAGAAAGGAAGAAGTAACATGGACAGTTCTTAGAATTTTCAGAGCTCCCACAACATCACAGAAGTGCTCATGACTCTAAATTGTTTCAAGCTGGTTTTCATGAAAAGAGCTTGAAAATGAACAGTCCATCAGACACAATTCACACAAAAATGACTGCAAGTGAATCAAAGCTAACCCCACACCACATACCAATCCCCCACACCCCTCCAAACCACCAAAAAAACTACATCTCAAAGCATCCCAACAACTAAAAATCAATTGCACTCAAAGAAATGATTTAATGATTCAGCTACCAGTATTTTGTATGAGATGCTTAATATGTGCTTAGTATGAGAAGCCGGGTGTGTGGCGTACGCCTGTAATCCTAGCATCCTGGGAGGGGCGGTTGTTGGATCGAATCATACCAGTGTGTGAGAGACCATATCTTCTTGAAATAGGGGAAAAACTAATCCCCCAGGACACAATTGCAAAGCAGACTGTCATTTTTCAAAGGAGACATAACATATAAACTTGCATTAAAAGAATGACATGTGTGATCCAGGTTTAACTTACAAAATGTGAATGTCACTCTAATTATTTGATATGATTCCAATAGTCACTTTTATATATGTAAAAATCTACATTTACTATACTTTGTAAAAATACCAAATCATTCCTGGGTACTATTGCATGTCAAGTGTACTAGCTGTAGTGCACTACTGGACCATTTTAAGAGCCAGAATGCAACTTAACATGCCACTTTTGCATCATTTGTTAATTATTATATTATATTTAATAGTACATTGCTCAGCTATTCCAAGATATCAGAAAGTGTGCTAATGATTAACTTTAAATAAAATGAATAGTTCAGCCTTTTAAACTCTAAATGAAAATAAGTTGCTTTAGTTTCATATATAGCTAAAATAATCAAATTCTAATATTTTAAAAATGGAACTAGTAACTATTTGAAGTAGGTAAAGAAAGTTAAACAGTCCACCAGAACCAACAAAGGTTCAACCAAGAAAATAAAATGAAATTCGAACCACAGTGTGCACTGAATGAATACTCAAGATCTGAAACACGAAGATTTATTCAACCAACAACAGACTAAGCATATGCTTTCACCAGCAACCTGGCTTCTTCAGAGTCTGACAGTAAAACACTCCATATAAAAAACACTCCACATTTAAAGCAAGAATGCATTCTCCCCACCCATCCAATTAATCAATAAATCAATCAAACAGACAATTTCTTAAGAATACATTTACAACCAAGTATTAGTTTAAAAACAATTCATAACATTTAATAAACTTATAATAGTCATACACTACATATGTATACATATAAAAATGTAATATAAAATTGCAGTTCCTCTAAATAACACTACTTAAGTATTTTAACTGAGGCTTTATGGTGACACATTCATTTAGCCCAGGGCGCCTGGTAGCATTGAGCCTAAGCTGCCATTCCATTTCTAACCTTGCTACCCTGTTCTGTGCATCACACTGAATGTTAGACTTAACCCTATCTATAATAAAAAATAAAAATTTGTTAAAATTCCCACATACTGCACTATGCAAATAAAGTGCATTGTGCTCATCCTTTCTCCTGATTGAACTGACATGTTCCCCTATTCTTGTTTTCAAGCTTCGTGTAGTCATGCCCACGTAAAATGCATCGCATGACATACACGAAGCAAGATATACACAATTCTTGGTGCTACAATTACAAGCACCTGGACAAGATATAGTACGTTGATACCCCACTACACTTACGTACGTCCCAACTGCTATGTATCTACATCCTCTACAGGAACCACATTTGCTCATGGCAGATCTAGTGTTGCTTCTACCCTCTCTTTCAAGTATACTCTTCAAGTTCTTTCCTTTTCCATAGACAATCACCGGGGTATCACCTAGGATCATTTTAATATCTTTACTCAGAAAATATTTCCACAAATTTCTGAGACTAGAACCTAGTTCATTAGCTCTTTCATTGTATGTTAAAACAAATTTTGCTTTATTTGTTTTATTCAATGTGCTGACACTACTACATATGTTTGCACCCTCCTCCCCTTGCCCTCTTAGAATAGGACTATATTTGTTTCTTCTTCTTCTATATACTTCTTTTTTGATGTTAGTTAACATTGATAGCGGGTACCCCCTGTCAACAAACATTCCAATCAATGTATAAATTTCCTTCTTAAATAAATCATCATTACTGATTAATCTACATAGCCAGACCATCTGGCCCTTAACTACACCTCTCCTTTGGTGCAGAGGGTGACAACTTGTGTAGTGCAGCATCGAGTTTGAATAACTAGGTTTCCTGTAAATTGTACTCACCAGTCCTTCTTTGGTCTTAAATAAGGTAATGTCCAGGTAATTTACTCTCTCTTTGTTCCAGGTATGTGTAAATCTAAGGAAATCTGTGGTTTCATTAATGTAAGAGCAAAATTCCTTAACACTTTCCTCATCCCCTTTCCAAAATATAAGGAGGTCATCTAAAAACCTACAGTACAAAAGAATGTTGCCCTTGTACTTTGAGTTTAACACAAATTGCTTTTCCCATGCCCATAGCACTAAATTAGCATAGACAGGGGCACAACGGGCACCCATCGCTACCCCTGTCTTTTGTTGATAGATCTCTCCATCAAATTGTATAAAGGTATTATGTAGTATGATTTCCATCAAGTCATGACATATCTCCAGTCTTTCTTTATCAAAACTGGGACTAGTCAAAAGACTGTCATAAAACAGTTCCAGCCCAGTTTGACGTGGTATCACTGAGAATAAGTTAATGACGTCGACAGTCAAAAACCCAAACATCTCATTCCCAATGCCCTTAACACTTCCTACCCTTTCCAAACAATGCCACGAATCCTTTAGCATGTGGTCAGCATCCATTAATGCTTTTTTACAAAAATGGTCCACAAATGCAGCCATTGGTTCTGTCTTGGAACCCTTTGCAGAAACAATTGGTCTAAACTGCACAATTTGTTGGTTGAATAAATCTTCGTGTTTCAGATCTTGAGTATTCATTCAGTGCACACTGTGGTTCGAAGTAGGTAAAGAAAGAAAAGAATGTTTTGCCTTGCAAAAAAGCAATATTCAGTACCTGCTCATAAGTATTTAAGCACTTCTTGAATGTATAACCATGACATTTATTTTCATTTGTCCTTCAGTTTTTACTGTTTTTGTCTTTTATTAACCAACCATCTCTTGTTTTATTTCTCTTCAAAGAAGTTATTCCACTCAATTTCTTCTTTTTCTAGGATATTATTTTTCTGTATAAAGTTGATCGCGTCTTCCAAGGTGTTAAAAATCTTCTCTCCTTCTGGAAGGTGAATCCTTACTTTTGCTGGAAACATGATTTCTACTTTATATTGCTTTTCTTTAAGCTTTTAACAAGTGGCAAACATGCTTTTCTCTTTGACATGACTAATGTTGAATAGTCTTTGTCAAATTTAATAGTATTTTCTTTCATTTTTAACTGGATAATTAGTCCATGCAGCTTTTAAGACTAAATCCTTATCTTGACTTGAGAAAAATCTTATGATCTCTGATCTTGGTGAAGATGTTTTTTTTTTTTTTAAAGATGAGATAGAAAGTGATCCATGTGCCCTTTTGATGTCAAAGAAAACACTTCAGGCAGTTTCAAAATTATAGACTGCCACATATTAATGAATTGAATCATACTGTCTCCCTTTTCTTTTTCAGGAAACACAAACATCCTGATGTTATTCCTTCTAAATCTGTTCTTTAAGACTTTATTTTTTTCTGGAATAAGTTGTTTTGTTTCAGAAGAAATTCAGTGCTGTTCTCATTTTCAAGTAATTTTCCAACAAAATCAGACATTGTCTCTTCTATACTTGAGATTTGTGATGATTGTTGCTTAAGAGATTCCCTCAGCACTTCAACTTGTTTTTACATTCCACTTTAACATTGCTCATTTTGCTTTCTAATTTACCTATCTATACAGAGAACTCACTGATGTTACTTAGTATAGCCTGCATGTCATTTTTCAAAGTACTGTCCTGTACACTGGGCTTAGAGTATCTCATTCTGAGAACATTAGTTCTTTCTAGTTTTCTTGACAGGAAAAAGCAATTAAAAGAGTTTCAAATGTGTTATTTTTGTAGTAAATCTTTCATCAGATATTTAACTATAAATCTATCAAGTTTTGAAATGCTCTAAGTATTTTAACAAAAATCCTGTCACATATGTTAAAATGAAGTAGAGCTAAAAAAAAAACAGTGCTGTTAACTGCTCACTATCTTGGCCATATCCCCTCCTCTCAAGGATTTTTTATGAAGATTGGTTCTATTGAGAGACTTCAGTTGTGTGAGCTGTGCTTCATCCTGCAGGGTTTTTTCTGTTTTACACAATGTTGTGTGACTGTAGATTTAATATATGCAATTAAGAGGGGTGTAGAGACTGAAGTCCCACAAATGGTGGGTGCAAAGTGGTTTGCCATCATGAAAAAAAATGTCTGTAGTAATATCATCCACACTTGGTTGTTGTGCCTTCTGCCAAGTTGGATATAGACATTATATTTGCCAGTAGTCTGATTTTAACTTCTCATAGTACATCCTGCTGATGACGGTGATGAAAGAGAAAGGCCCATTGCCAGAAGACAAGAACAACTATAATATATGGTTTTATGGATGGAAGTCAGGGCGGAAGAAAAAAATGTAGGAAAGAAGAGATGACAATAGAAGCTGGATGAGGAAGTATTTTGTGAACTGGGGAAGGAACTATGAAGAGGACCAATGAGAATTAAATGATGATAAGGGAAAGACAGAAATACATGAAAGGAAAGAAAGGTGTTTTCAGGAAAGACTGAAAGAGGTGGATGTTGCTAGGTTAATAGCTGAGTTTAGTCTTAGAAGGGTGTGCTGATAAACTTTGAAATAGGGGGCTATGAAGCTGCTGGCATTTGAACTGAAGGATAAGAAGCAGGAAGGAAGAATACATTGCTTAAGGGATTGTGGAAAAGTAAATGTGGTAATTCAGACAAAAATAAATGCATTTTCATCCATTTAATATAAAATGTTGTCCAGTCAAAATGAGGATATGGTTAGTCTTTTGTATGTGGAAATAGAGGTGCAGCTGTGAAATGGGTGAATCCTAGGAAAAAATGTTAGTAATTTTTTCGCTACAGAAATAAAAACAAATGACAAATGAATGCCATCAGACAGATGAGGAAGGAAAAATGAGGGATGGATTCCCAGCAGATTATTTTAAAACAGGAGAACAGCAACCTGCCCAGATTTGGCATCATATTTCAATTCAATTTTGCAGAGATGACAATCTTCTGAGGGGAGAAGTAGTATTTCTAAATGGCAAGCAAGGCAGTGATGCTGTTGTGAAGTACATTCTATTTTTTTGTAATATGGATAAGAACAACTATGCCAAGATCCTTGTGTCTTAATTAGAGCTGGTAATCTCTGAACAAGCTTGAGGAGAACTGGCGGGGGGGGGGGGCCTTTGTGAACAGACATAGTTATAAAGACCATTCGCATCTTCTCAGACTTTGCAGAGGTAATGGTAGGGAATGGTTAGAGGAAGGTAGAAATGTCCTTGTTTGAAATTAATAAGACCTTCAACATGGTTAGTTGGAAGATTGCAACAAGAGCATCACTGGTACATGATTAACAATTGGACAGTTGGGGGTAAACAAATAATATTAAAGATCTCACAGAACTTTCAGTGAGTTCCAAAGTCATGAAAATTTGATTCACTGAACATCAATCTATGGTCTTTGCAGAGGGGCCAAGTCAAGTCATCATGTACCCCATATATGGGAATGCTGAACCAAACAAATAAAACAGAACATTACAGTCCTCAGTGTCTTGAGACGAATGCCTCTCTGTGTAGCAGCAGATTTACCAACGCAAACCCATTCAAAAACATAAAACAAAAAACGTATGTTCAGCGAATATCACAAAACAAGCTGAAGTTTTATTGAGCAAATACATAGTACATCCAAAAGTTAAGCACTTTCACTTGCTGACTGCAAGCTTCATCAGAACAAACAACAGTAAACCTCCCAACTTTTAAATAAACTTTTTTTGGCGCCAACAAGTCAACAATACCTTTTCTTTTAAAGACGTATGGCACCAACAAATAAACACTAATGTGTAAACAGATAACTTGACATGACATACTACAAACTTGTGTATACATATATATATATATATATATATATATATATATATATATATATATATATATATAAAACAGTAAAATAAAATAAAATTAGAATAAAATGATTCATGCTTAATTAATATGCAGTAATCGGAACACATTTTTTCACATCTTCCACTCATACTGTGCTATATTATCCTAAACATGTTGGGCGCAGCCTAATAATCTAAAAGTCTCAAAAAGTTGTCAAATAAAATAAAAGATTTATACCATACACTATGTTAAGCTGTCCTAATATTGCTGGTGGGAATAAAATCCCACTACATAACGTAAAATAAAACATATAATATTACTGCACATAATATACTGTCGAACATTCACAAAACTGTTTTCTAAAATGCCAATATAATGTATTACATGTTCAATACATGACTAGCAAAGGTTTAATCGAAATAACATCATTAAGACCTGGTGGACTGGAAGAATCCAAGAATATCTGCCACCAATATTCCTTATATGAAAGGAGGCCCTTAAAGTCTCCCCCCCCCAATGTCAGTCTGAACACTATCAATTATAGCAAACTTGAAATGGTGCCCATCTCCACATTTCTTTATATGTCTATATAATGCGCTTTTTTCATCTTTTGTCCTTATATTGTAAAGATGTGCATATATCCGCTTATTGAATTTCCTTTCGGTTTTTCCTATATAGTATCTAGGACATACCATACATTTAGCCAAGTATACAATCATTTTAGTACAACAATTTCCATGCTTAAATTTAATTCTTGATTGAACTTGTAATACATTATATTGACATTTTAGAAAACAGTTTTGTGAATGTTCGACAATTTTGGATGTACTATGTATTTGCTCAATAAAACTTCAGCTTGTTTTGTGATATTCGCTGAACATACATTTTTGGTTTTATGTTTTTGAATGGGTTTGCATTGGTAAATCTGCTGCTACACAGAGAGGCGTTCGTCTCAAGACACTGAGGACTGTAACTTTCTTTTTTATTTGTTTGGTTCAGCAGTGCATCGGAACGTTATTTTGACTTTATTCTTTCACTATATATGGGAATGGATTTTCCATGTACTTATATTTATATGTACCAACTCCATAACAAACAGCATTGTAGAAAACTAAACTCCAATGGTGCTGAAATTGGTTGTAAACAAATTTACTTCATCAGATTTCTCAGAAAAGTTCTCAAACAACTGGCAAGGTCTCGGGACAACTGTTCTCAAAAGGTTGCTGGAGCTGTAAACGAATGTAGCACCGATGGTGGAATTAAACAATGTGTGTTGGTGGTGATCAGTAACTACTGGTAGGGACATGAGATTAGGCTGCTCACTTCCACTCATTTGTTCTTTTTTTTTTAGGTAATGAAATTTTAACCCAGAAAGTTAGATACCAATTATAAATAAAGAAGAAAGGAAGTTTCAACTCATTAAAAAGCATATAAGTAATGAGTGTATGCTATAATTAGTGGCTGGCTGCTGAAAACAGGACACTTGGATACTTTACATTTTTTTTAAATCAGCTTTTGTTACTGGTGGATAGGACAGTGATTTTTGCAGAGCTGTTAGTACTAAAGATTTATGGAGTAAAATGCATACATTTAAAAAATACACTATTAGAAAGCAGACATCATAATGAAGAGCTGGCTAGAGTTACAGGCCAAGGTTGGAGGGATGCTAATTAAAGTGGTGAGTAGGTATGTTCCCTATCTACAATAATAGAGGTCACAAAGATTATAATCACAGTTCATGTTCATTATATGGCAGGACATCCCCAACAATAAATGTCTTGGAAAAATGGGGGTAGATTTTGATAGGTCTATTGGAAGAGGGTTAAAGATTCATTAGAATATGTTAGGCTCATAATTCCAGAACATAAAGGGGTTGTGATTTGCTGAATTCCATCCAAAATGTAGCCACATTTAAACTAATAAATTCATAAAGAGTTTCAGAACAAATATGTCTAAAATTATTAAGTGGGAGAAGAATCAGAAATGTATTTTATCTAGGAGAATGGGAGGAGTAATGATACGGGATGGATTAATAGGAAAGAGTTTAATTAAACAATTGGAGACAAGAGGTGAATTAAACAACTGGAGCCAGTGGAAGCAGGTAGGTTATCGGGTTTACACTTAGTTACTTAACTAGAGGAATGGGTGGAAAATACAAATAGTAGAGTGGAAAAGATGGGCCGCAATGGATAAAATAATAGTGTTTAGGGAGGATGATGATTTGCAAGATGGAAGTTGTGTGGTTATATAAGGAAAATAGCTTAGCATATTAATGTGAAGGTGAAGTTGGCAGGTATGGTATTAGGAAAATGGGAAAGTAGTCTTTTTCTATTGATTTTCAATGTTGAGAAATGTTTTGTAGTTTCCTAAAAAACTCAGCATACAGAACTTTTGTGAGTTTGGAAGGCTGAAATATTGAATACTTTACATCATATGTACAAAGTGGCTGATATGTATAATTTATTATATTTAATCAGGTAAAGAACATTTCTATAGTTCATATGCATATAAATCTCATTTAAGATGTCCCTTTTATGTGGTATTCAAGGACAAAAAGGGTTTTGTAAGCTTAATTTAGGGAAAAAAATTATGAAATGTCTAGTCATTTTTATTTGCCCATTTGGAAAAATATTAGGAGTTTTATTTTAGCAATTTGATAGCTATAGTAAATGTTTATTATTTATTTCTGATCATTGGAACGGACACAAACTTTTAATTTTGTAGTTCAGTATCTACAGTAGATTGGATGGTTTATATTTATGCTCAACTATAAGCGTTACATTAAAATTTACTGAATCTTTTAGCACTGAGCAATGATTATTTTTGCTCGCTACTGAATCTTTAACACTGTGGAGACTGACTAAGTTTCATCTGTATTTCTCAAGACCACAACTGTGCACATAAATAAGTAAAAAAAACTTAGGGCTGGATTCAATAACACCTACACTATGCACTAAGATAGTGTGTGCATTGTGGTGCGACACACACGATAGTGCACTGTTTTGTGTTCAGTAAGCAGCTCTACAAGGCACACAGAGTTGCACAAACACTGTAAACATCGTGGCATGCTAATTACAACGCAAGCACCAGAACTGTATGCTAATCAACCAATCCAAGATGGAGAAGCTATTTGACAAGCCATAAAGCAATCATCTAGACTTAGCACAGGTTTTGCCTGAGAATTCCAAAACCTATTGGAATACAGCCACGGAAACTGCTCTATACATAAAGAATGTAGGAGGCTGCTGTTGCTCTTATTCATGTGTATGTGCAGCAGACCCAAGTCTATGTTGCTTCTTTTGCTGCTAATAGATATTGACAAAAAAGAGAACGGTGTTTAGACTCCATTTAACTTTTCATGGTCTGCATGAGGTGGAAATTCTAGAGCACTAAAGGGTGGATAGAGACAGACTACAGGAACCCTGCAACATCTGTCATCCTCAACTGAGAGCATGGACAAATCAAGGGGAACTGATTTCTATGGAAACTAAGGTATACGTAGCACTTAGAATACTAGCTAAAGGGACCTTTTGAGAGGCCAACAGCAGATATGCTGGGGTTGTCACAGGCATCGGCATCCAGGATTCTACATCAGTTCCTAGATGCTATGCTCAAACATGCCTGTGATTACATACAGTTTCCCCAAACACCTGAGGACAGAGCTGCAACTATGCAGGATTTCTACACTGTAGTACACTTCCCTGAAATCCTAGGTGACATACTCTGCATGTATATTGAAATCAATGCACCATACAGGGAGCAGGGAAGGGTATACACAAACAAAGGGCTTCAACTCCATTAACTGCCAGATCATGTGTAATGCTAAGGGAATCATTTTGAATGTGTATGCTGGCAACCTAGGCAGTTACCACAATTTCCATATCTGAAACAACTCTCAAATCTATCAGATGTTTTCTAAAAGGGATATCCCACAGGGTCATTTACTGGGAGTGCAGGTTATGCACTTGAACCATGGCTGTTAACATCCATCAGAAATGCACACACACCAGCTGAAGAATGCTATAATGAGGCACGCAGTCAAACAAGAAATATCGTCGAGCATGTGTCTGGGCTGCTGAAGTCACAGTTCTGTCCCTAGATACATCTGGGGGGAGTCCTGTAATGCAATCCATGTACATGTACTGAAGTCTGCATCATCTGTGCCATACTTCACAGCATCATCCTGAGAAATCAGCTTCAGCAGGATCAACAAGAGGAAGTGGCACACATCCCACCACCACTGGTATGGTCACCACAGCCACACACAAGAGTCAGAGAGGGAAATAGCAGCTGCTGTGGGAGTAGGAAGATGTAGCCGTGCACAATATGTCCTAGCCTTGGCCAAGAGTTAATGGATAGCACACACGCTCACCACCTAAGAAGGGTAAAACCTTCATCCTATGCAAATACATAAAGTAACATTGATGCCAGGCAATGCTCACAACATTTACTTACCCATATAATGGCTGTGTACTGCTAGGATCACACAAACTCATCCCTAAATAGAAGGTGGATGATTTTTACAGCAACGGCATCAATATGTGACAGCACTGACTTACATCAATAGATGTGTTCTCCATCAACTAATAGGCCTCATACATCAAAGATTCACACATTGTAAAAACATTTAAGAAAGCAGTACAGTTTCTGAAAGAGTATCACAAAGACATACACACTAAGCACTCAGTCTGCTATGCACCCTGGGCATCAAACAAAAGACATATTTATCCCTAAATCCAAAAGATAGAAAACAAGGATAAGGCACAGTTATCATTAGAACAGGGTATTGTGTGGGGGGGGGGGGGCAGGAGGCTTAGGCTGAAACAAAAGGTACTGAATGTGTGTGAGTAAGAAAGATAGGCAGAAATTTTGATAAACTATTAAATCACCAGTAAGACTGAATGAGCTGTAAGCCTCATGACTGACCCATGTAACTCTTATGTGTGCATGTCTGTACAGGCACTCAAGGTGAAATGTGTGTGTGATTGTCTGCAAGAACACAGCCAAGCTCTATATCCTGGTATGTCAGACAGGTATGAGTCATGCATGGTAGGGGTGACAGTTCACCATTGTTGCTCCTGACCACAAGAACTGGCTTTGCCAGGAGTTGCACTGGCATATCCATGCCCATGGTCAGATGTGCTGCTATGACCTGAATGCAAATGATGTCTGCTGGATGAGTACACCCAGGACCACAACACCATGGCCAACCATGTCTGGGTGTGCACAACGCAATCACTTTTGGAGCAGTGGAAGTTGTGCCACTATGGAAGCACAATTGGGCATGGCCATGCTGGCTAACATCAGATGATGATGATGATGATCTACATCCCCCTCCCAGCAGACGTTTCATCACAGATGCAGCCTGTTCCATTGTGTCATTCATCTGATCTAATGAATCAGCAACACAGCAGCGGGAATCATGCATCATGATCTACAATCCTAAGCATGTCCTCAGAGGTCATTTGGAAGATGTCTATGCCTCCATGATGGACCTAAATATATGTCAAGTGGCACATAAAGACAAAAAAGGATCAGGTGGAAGAAGGGCAGCAGGCCTCCTCCAAGCACCCCTAATGACTCACCTCACCCACACTTTGACTACAGCCAGAGTCAACAGGCACTGAAGCCATAGTAACCACACTGACCTGACAAAGTGCAGCACATTCCACCTGTCCAATATCTAAGGGCTGACTGGAAGAGGTACACATAGGTCTACTGGCTGTGTCCAATGGAAATACAAGGGATGGCTGAATTTCAACCTGAGTGTCAGATTCAACCTCTGCATCACCTGACTGTGCCTCTCTTTCGTCACCATCATCATCAGAGTCTGCCAGTACTCTGACAACAGGAGGTAAGAGTCCTACACTTCCACTGTCAAGATCACCTGTAATAATAAACAGTAAATGCAGGAAAGAAATGAATACCTATGTTACAGTTTAATATATGATAGCAAACTAACACTGCTGCCACTATCAAATATGGTACACCAATACACACACACTCATGACAACCACCTCACACATATGGATAAATGCATATTTCTGACAAATGGTCATCAATCATCAAATAAAAATGTTTGGCTTACCATTAAGCAAAAGGTAAGGATACAATCATCACAATTCCAAAAACACAGGGGAAACATAATCATTGCATATATGTCCATTAACAATACTTTTAACTGAAGCTTGCCTAACACATCCACCCAAAGCCCATGTGTAAAGAGCAACAATGTGTTGTTAACTGTATCAATTTATCAATATCTTGAACCAAAAAGAGAAGAAAAATAATGAAAACAACATGAAAGATTG
>NC_056731.1:1296394284-1296549284 GCF_019279795.1 Protopterus annectens
ATTTAGTTTCATGCAATGTAACCTGATCAGCTAGTCAAATATATATTTTTTGCTTCAGTTCAAAAATAGTTGTTTGAGATTCGTACCTAGACTCAGTTAATATCACACATGATCAACAATGTAGAAATTTGAATTTGAATCAACACAAAAATATAATGCCTGCCACTATCAACTTTTGTGTTACATTTTTTTTTTTTTTTTTGCTTATATGTATTCTTGTCTTTTTATTCGTTTCGGGTATACAGAAAACATTTAACGTAAAAACATGAACTTCTCTTATCACAGAAAGATATAGATTCTCTAAATCCATATCACTTTGAGGATGTGGAGAAACTGAATTTATTCCTGCCCTACTTTAATTCTGTCAGTGCATTTTCCAATCTATGCCTTCTCCAGTTTCAAAATGCCTCTGTTTGCATATCAAGTAGCTTTTTCTTCCACCTGAGTGAAGACATGAGTCCCTTCAGGAAAAGCAACATTCAGGTGTGTCAGGTACAGAGTAATGGACTTACCACTGAGAGGTGTAATAAACAATGGGCTGTCACATTTTCTTCTCAAATACTTGTTTTGAGAAGTTGTTAATGAAACAAATTCTCCTGCCTGGAAAGCATGTATCCTTATTCTTAAAAGTTGTATGCAGGACTTTACCATTCTGTTGATATGAGCAGAACTGCACAATAAAAGAAAATTGATTTCTACCTGGAAGAAGGGGTAGCAGCAGCAATCTATGCATTCTATCAAATATTAGTTTTGGCAGGTGTATGTACTGGTAGCCAAGATGAAATTCCCCAACTGTCAGTCTACAAAAGCACAAGACGTAGAAGAACAGAAGAACAATTTCTGTTTTTCAAAGGAAATCACTGGTGAGAGTATCTCTAAGTATGCATCAGCAGTGATTCCTTTGTTGTGGGATTTTGACCTGTTCTTTGAGCAGGTCCAACCATGGAGTTGGTTGATATAAGTCTTGGGGATTAACTCCATGTTGTTGCTAGAAAAAGGGCTTGCTTCCCAGCAAAAAAAAAAAAAACAAAAAACGTGCACTGTTCATTTTTTTATTTTATTTTGAACTCCTTGCATTGGTGTTTGACATTCTGGTCCTCAGCATTCTGATATTGGAGGTTCTTTAGAACCATTTGAATGGCATGGTAAGCCTGGGAATAGTGGGATTCTGTACTTGTAGAAATCTTAGCATGTCCTTTAGCACAGCCACCTCCTGTAGACATAAAATATGAGTATTATTGCACCAGTTCCTGATTTTCCAATCATCAATATGATCTTTGGAGCATGTGTAAAGTCCAAGAGGAATTATAGTTGATGCTCTGCTTCTACTAGACAAAGACTGAGATTACTCCTACTAGCTCCTAAGCTGGAAGCATGATCTTCAACACCTTCTGCAAAAGTCTGCTCTATTTCACCTGAAGTAGAAGGACTACCTGGAAAAAACCCAGTTAAGTCAGTCATATTCACTGTACTCACTTCATGCTCATCTAGCTGCCTCCAAAGCCATTATTTGTTCTTTATGCACAGGCATGATCTCAGAAAGATGGATCATAGGGATCTATTCAGGGATAGAAAGTGACCAAGTCCATTAACTCTCCAAATTAACACTAGGTTTGTTTACTGACTTCCTAGGGAGCATTAGTGCATGGAAGACAACTCAGATGGTACTCTTAAGTTATTACTGACCTGAAGTACTAGCCTCAGCTAATAAGGCAACCTAGTGATTTCCCATCCCAAGTTTCTATTGCAAATGTCAAACTGGAAATCCAACAATCACATTTTAAACACAATTAAAGATTACTTTCTTGATAGCTACCACATACTCGTTGTAAATTGCATTTGTCAAATTTGCTTTTGTATGAGTTTATTGCATTTGCCACACATATTTAACCTAAATTCTTCAGCTGGACTGCATTATAAGTCAACATTCTACATTGACAAATGCTTGCTTGCTAATGTTTATTAGATACTTTAGCGAATTTAATTTGATTTAGTATATTTTTACTTTGGGTATTTTTGCTAGTAGTGTTTCCTCTTGGTGACACCTTACAGTTGACTTTCTTTTATTGTTTGTTTGTTAGTATTCATCTTCAATTAAATTACGCTGCTTTTCATTTCTGTGTATCTGCAGCGTCTGAAATGGATTTTATAGTACTTGCACATTTTTTTATTATTTTTTATCATTTTCTGACAATCGGGATTATTTGCAGTGATGGAAGGCATGGGTAAAGTAGTGATAAATGCTTGCTACAGATGGAGCGGTAATACAGACAATGTGAATACACGTGAAAAAGAAAATATCTGTTTATCTCATAAACGCTGTTATAATACTTTTTTCATTTTATCATATATATATATATATATATATATATATATATATATATATATATATACATATATATATGGATCCCTATCAGATGATAGACATT
Source organism: Protopterus annectens (assembly GCF_019279795.1). NCBI lineage: Eukaryota > Metazoa > Chordata > Ceratodontiformes > Protopteridae > Protopterus > Protopterus annectens. The sequence continues at coordinate 1,296,396,714 of NC_056731.1, forward strand.
TCATTTGACTGAATCCCATTTGACTGAGACCATAAGAATGAAATTTCAAAATACTGAGAAATCAATTGACTGAAACCCATAATACTGAAATCTTACATTGCTAAATTTCAACATACTGAATTGTAAAGTGGACGATATAAAACTAGAATAGATGGGGGAGCTACACACCCCACAACCCCCAATGTGGGGGACTGTTCCCCCACACCCCCTAACTATATATATTAACTCCAGGATTGCATTACAGTGGGGAAAAGGTATATGCCCTTTTCCCCACTGTAGTGTGATCCTGGAGTTAGTGTATATAGTTAGGGGGTTGTAGCCCCCCACCTATTCTGGTTTTATATTGTCCACTTTACAATTCAGTATGTTGAAAGGTAGCCTTGTAAGATTTCAGTATTATGGGTTTCAGTCAAGTGATTTTTCAGTATTTTGAAATTTCAGTCTTATCGTCTCAGTCAAATGAGTTTCAGTCAAATGAAGTTTCTATCATCTGATAGGGATATGCGTATACATACACACACACACACACACACACACACACATATATATATATATATATATATATATATATATATATATATGAGTGTGTGTGTGTATGTGTGTGTGTGTGTGTGTGTGTATGTATATATATCTATACACATATACATATATATATATATATATATATATATATATATATATATATATATATACAGATCTATGGCAGATTATCAGAGTTCCAAAACATTGAAATTCATATGGCTGAGATCATTTGATTGAAGTTTCAGAAATTCAAACATTAAAGAAAAAAAAAAATCTATTTTTAACATTTTTGTAGGGGGGCAAGCCCCCTTGCACCCCCACATGGGTGGCTGTGCCCCAAATCAACATAACATAACAACATAACTATGGCAGAATTAATTGATAACAATGTAGAACTACCAAATAATCCTAATAAAGCAGTGAAAAGCAAAGCATCCTATTCTCGCCTACAAGACTGCGTCATCGCTGACGTCAATCCGTTGCTTCAGTTTGAACTCGTAGCTGCAGTAATGAAACCTTAAGCAACGCCGATTTTGAAACCTTGAATGCTGCCCTCTCTTCTTTGGAATCCAATCTATTGAAGTTAAAACGTCTACAGATGCAACGCTTCCACTTTGAAGCTTGTATCAATAAGAGGATCATACCGAGAGGGTTGAGAATTTTGAAAATGCCAACGACAGGGAATATATATCTAGAGCTACTGTATTGCTGGCAACAGCTAAATATCGAGGTGAGCATCAATTATATGACATTGATTAACGAGTTCTTCACGCCTGAAGAACATGCTTTACAAGAACTTATAAAGAAACAACAGAATCCCCGGGATTCATGAAGCTCAGCGCAAGGCCGGCATTAGGCTTGCGCTGACTGTGCATCGTGTAGATGGCGCAGTAGCACCATATGCATATTAATGAAGGCGCGCTGCCGCCACATGTATAGGAAACGAGCACGAGTGCTTGGGATGTGTTAAAGTGCAGCAGGGAGGCATGGAAATGTCAGCTGTTGACGTGCAACCTAAAATGCTGAATATTACAGTCTGCCTGCAATAGTAATGACACCTGTAAGTGTCCGTGGATACTGAAATGTATGCAAAGAATGCAAGACAGTTCTTGCGAACACAAGAAGCAAACACAAATGCACGTTAGCGAATATCAAGTCTCCATTCCTCGAACAAATGACAATTAAAACCGTTTGCCCGTAGTCCAGTGCAGTGTACATAGTTATACCAAGTGGAAGTAAAATGCATCATGTTAGCGCGCCAATAATAGCTACGTCTAGTGCAATGATCAGGGTTACCACCTGTCCCACATTGTGAGGGATAGTACACAGCTGGGCAGTTGTGTCCATACCGAAACCATTCTAAGTGTAAAATATCCTGCGACCATATGACATAAGTATGTCCCACATCGCATGTAATAGTCATGTACAATAGTAATATCCATATGTAACATACCACGTTACAAGAAATAGGATAAGCAAGTATATGAAACAGATGGAGCATATAAACTGCTACAACAATAAGCCAACATGGAGGCATAAAACAAAAGTAGTATCTGTAGTACGACCGTGGGTATGTGTCATCATGTAGAATCTGATTTGTGTCTGGAAAATATCCCATGCTGGCAATATGAAAAGGTGGCAACCCTACCAATGGTCAGAGCAGTCGGCCAGAAATCCGCCCATATGCTGTCCAAGCCGTTTTTGTCAGGATGTGTAAAAGTTGAGCGGGTATTACCCGGGGGTACCTACCATGTCATGAAAGATAAGTACTGGCGTGTATCTATGTGTGTGATGTACAGCATGTGGAAGGTGAAAACTGCCAGGGTAGTCCTCACACCCATACAGGTGCCTGACATATGTAGTGTATGCAAATGTGTTCCCTTGACTGTGCCATGGGTCATCAACCAAAGAAGGGATGGATGGAGTGTCTGGAATATGTGTGTGGGGGTGATGGGTAATGTTATAATCCACAAAGGCGAGACTGTGTTGGATGCACAATAGGTGAACTGGAGGTGTATGAGGAAGCAGCATGTGAATCTGAAAGAAACACATAGAAAAAGCATACATGTCCACAATACAACCTGACAGGCTATACTGTAGAACACAATCACACAAACATGTGAATATTAAAATGTGCGATACACATGTACAGAAACGTCACCGGCACATACCCACAGAATGCTCTGGACAGAACTGGGCCAACCAAATGTAACACACCTGGATGCATAATTGAATACCCATCATCCCCTCTGCAGCACACAACCCGCCTCCATTCCTGAACGTCCACCAAATCCAGCCATACTCAGGTGACTAGCTTGGCGCAGCCATAGCTACACATACTGACCATTACTCATATGTAGTAGGCAGTGTCACCCTAGGCAGTGTCAGGATTGCAAACTATGTATCACTTGCATGTAAAACCCTAACACATTTTCGTAAATCCAAAAGAATGGACGGTCATTGCCTTGTTCAATTTTTGGATATTCCTCATAGGAGACGTAAGCTATGTAAACAGCAGACCTGGTATCACGACATGATGTCCACTCCTGTAGACATCTGGACAGAAGTTTTATGTGCAGTAGTGGTTTATGAAACTGTTCAGCCTCTAGATGGTTATGCAGAACCCACTGCCCAGGATCAAACACCTGCCCATGATGCACGTCTCCCCACAAGAATTATTGAGGGAATATATTGTACGCAGTCACATAGTGGCACTTGGAAATATAGTGATTAAGGCGCTGACGTAAGCAGGGTACCACCTGACCCACTGTGTGAGGGACAGTCACTGTTTGGGTAGGTGTGTCCTGACCAAGAATGATACAATGGCAAATGTCCTGTGATTGTAGGAAATAACTATGTACCATACGTCATGTAACAGTTGCCTAAAACAGTTATTTCTGGATGTACAATATGTAAATCGGACAAGAATCAGAATACGCAACTAATGTGCTACAGGAATAGGCTCTCATCTAGGAAAATAATGAATGTTCTAAACCCTGTACTGACCGTGGGTATGTGTTGGCCTAAACAATCTGGTGTGTCCAGAATATAGTCCATCCTGGAAATATGTAAATGTGGCAACCCTACCAATGGTCAGAGCATTCGCACAATAACTGGCCAGCCTCTGAATCACCCACAAAACCAGTGACCTTTGAAGGAAAGGTGTTGAATGACACTTGAATGACCAGTGACAGTAATTAAGAGTAACAGACGCATTTAACGGCAGAAAACAAGTATTAATACATATGGCTCTGAGTCTGTCAACACGTTTCAAGTTAATAGTACTAATATTGTAGAAGTGTCCGTGATTGTCCCTGATTTGTCATTGCCTTGTCCCTGTCACTATTACAGAGGTCCGTGCACATATGTACACCAACCAACTGTCACATATGTAGACAGTACTATCGCATACCTGTAGTGAAGTCATAAGTGATGTCCAGGATAATATTCATCGTATATGTGACTGAAATAGTCAAATGTGAATGGAAACACCAGTGGAAACACACCCCCACCCTGTATTATGTAGTGGAACCACCCCCTGCACAATATTATGTAGTGCCAACATAATAATCTGGTCAGAGGTGGCCAAACCCCTGCGTCTGTAAACACAGGTAGAATGTTAAAATCAGGACCAACTCCATCCATGTGCTAAGTCTGACATTAGAACAGGGTCAGGGAAGTTCCAGTCACCAGTCAGACAAGCCTAAACCTGGATCACCACATGAACACCCTGACAATCAAACACATGTATGTGCCAGGACTATAAGCTTTGGAGTTCTGAATATCCTTGGAGTGAGTAAACATGCAGCACGGGTCCAGAGCAGTAGGGAATAGGGAATGTCGCATGTGTAGTACCGCGGTTTTCCCAGCATGAGAATGGATGCCTGCTGTGTAAGTGAAGCGGTGAGGCATATGTTAGGGTAGCTATGAACCATGGGTATACATATAAATGAAGCAGAACACCAATAGTGTAGTGGTTAGAGCATCCACCTAACGTAAATGCATTCCCGGTTTAAGTACGACTATAGCACATATCATTTTCTTGTGTTATGAATGCCTCTGTGCTGTAAAGCCAACATTTAAACACATAAAGGTGAATGTGTGTTTTGCATGGGGACATTAACCGGATTCCATCAATCAAAGTGGAACTGTCATAATGAATAAGGCACACCTAAGCACAAAGAAGTGGCAGTAAACATATGTAACTCACAATAAGGATATGCAAGTGCGCGCATGTGTAAGCAGCTCCCAGCATAAGAAATGTATGTTGTTTTGTTCAGATGTAACTTATATATGTATATATAGCTATACAGATATGTGTACAGATATATATCCACAGACATAAAATAAAGAAATACATGAAAAGAAATAACAATTAAATATATATATATATATATATATATATATATATATATATATATATATATATATAATGAACGCCGAAAGGAGAAAGTATATACATGGGTTGTGAAGGGAATCTAGAGCAACGAAGGTATTATACAGTGCTTGCAGCGTATGTCAGATAAAGCTGCACAAGAGTGATCAGAGCACCGCTATTCACACCAGAGGCAGGGTTATACCAGTGGGCATAATATCGTTGAACTGCTACATCAACATTACACAGAGATGGAATGTATTGCATGTTGTGACCACTTACACTTGTAACCCGCAATTGGCCGTAATCCATAACACCAGGAAAGGCACGTATGTGCAAATAATACATGAGGCGGTGCAAAATGTGTGTAGGGCCCCTAACGCTCTGGAGAGGGCAATGTGTAAAGGTGTGTCATGGCTGTGATATCATGTGGGTAATGGCTGTTACACGTGGAAATTCAACACGGGTGGGTTTGGAGGAACTATGGCTATGCCATTATGGATACAGGTGTGCCAGGGTTGGCTGCGCCGGTTCCAATGGAGCGGCCCGTGTAGGTCAGCTAGTACATAGGAGCGATTCTCAGCTAGAACGTCTTCTGCATGGAGACATGCGTGAATGGTCGTACCATCATTGAAGGTTGTGCATCAGGGCTGGCAACTATACACGTAAAAGTCTATCAGCCAATCAATAGCGGACCGGAGTTCCGCAGTGGCAACCCCTAACTGGGAAAAGCCGAAAGACACAACAATATGCAGACATCAATATGTTGACGTACATTCTCTGTAACATATGCACTCAATTTATTGACATAAATAATATGAATGTGCACAGACACAAATACAGTAGCAGGTATACTAGGCTGTGTAGACAAGGAATAGGTCAAATGACACTGTATCACATCACACTTATCAGCGGTACTCCATACTTGAACAAAGTGCGACATCTGTCCGCTGTATAACGTGCTATATACTGATTACAAGTTAACCAGAGTGAAGTGTCGGTGTCATAATGACTAAGGCAATAGTATGCTGTTGAAGCAGAGATTAAACCCAATACGCATGTGTAAGTGTGTTTGTACGGGAAATGTATTGGTCAACGGACACACAGATGTGTGTATATATATATATATATATATATATATATATATATATATATATATATATATATACATACACATATACATACATGCATACATACACACACACATATACAAATATATATATATATATATATATATATATATATATATATATATAGACACACATATACACAAATTAAATATATATATGTCATTGTAGATATACACATGTACATAACTAGTTTACTGTACAGCAAGCAATTATGGGTAACGTATGTTCAGACTGGGAATATGTTACTGGGAGGTCCAATAAACAAACGTTTACCCCCCACACCATGCAGCTAGGCTGGTCAGACATACAGACATGCAATAAAGGTAAATACACTGCTGCTTTCCAAACCACCAGCAGGAAAGTACCAGTGGGAGAGATCTGCAAGGTCTACACTTTAAACATGGATAACGGGGTCCCTTGTGGGACACCAAAAATTCACTATACAAGCAGCCTATAGTCATTGAAGTGAGCAGGATGTAGCTGTACACGCAACAGTAGGTTTTGCAAGTGTGATAACACATGGGTTGACAAGACGTACGACATGTGTCCCGAGACGGGGAGAGTGGGCAGTGTGTAGGGGTGTGTTCATACACCAGCTGCGCTCACAGTAAGTATGAGTCATGAGTGCTGTAGAGGGGTGTCAGGTAGGTGAATCATGGGTATGCAATAATGGGCCTAAGTGTGCAGGTGTCGGTTGGCAGAGATGTAGTAGGCACGCCCAGCGGAAGTAATTAATATTCCTATGTGGGCATTACTGACGCTCATAACTCCCAAACATGAAGAGCATATCTACTGGATAGTCCGTAAGCCATTTGGGGAACACATAAGGATTATATCAGTGCCCTGTACCCAATGATCATGGACGTCCGTGATTACGAATCAGAATCCAACACAGTCCTAACTAAACCCCGCCAGAACTAATGATATTAGGTCAACAGATGGTGGAATAGACGTAATGCCTGACAGCATATCTCTCTCTCTCTCTCTCTCTACACATATATATATGTGTGTATATATATATATATATATATATATATATATATATATATATATATATATATATATATATATACATATATATCCATACATATACAGACACAGAAGTATAAATATAATATCATATATATATATATATATATATATATATATATATATATATATATATATATGTTACTGTAGATATACAGACCGAGCATATGCTACTGGGAGGTCCAAGAAACAAATGTTGCCCTCCCACACTGCCCAGCTAGGCTGGTCAGACATACAGACATGCAATAAAGGTGAATACACCGCTGCTTTCAAAAACACCGGCAGGAAAGTACCAGTGTGAGAGATCTGCAAGGTCTACACTTTAAACATGGATAACGGGGTCCCTTGCGGGACACCAATAATTCACTTTACATATGAACCTGTGGTAATCGACACGAGCAGGATGTAGCTGTACACGGAACAGTAGGTTGTGCAAGTCTGATAACACATGGTTTGACAGAATGTACGACATGTGTCCCAAAACGGGGGGGGGGGTGTGCAGTGTGTAGGGGTGTGTTCATACCCCAGCTGCACTCACAGTAAGTATGAGTCATGAGTGATGTAGAGGGGTGTCAGGTAGGGGAATCATGGGTATGCCATAATGGGCATACTTGTGCAGGTGTTGGTTGGCAGAGATGTATTAGGCACGCCCCGTGGAAGTAATTAATATTCCTATGTGGGCATAGCAGACGCCTATACCTCCCAAACCTGAAGAGCACATCTACTGGATAGTCCGTAAACCATTGGGGGAACACAATAGGGAGTATAACAGTGCCTTGAACCCGATTAGCATGGACATCCATGATTACGAATCAGAATGTAAGACAGTCCTAACTAAACACTTCCAGAACTAGTACGTTTAAGTGGACAGGTGGCGGAATACACGTAATGATTAATGAATACATGTATGAGTCATGTACAGCATGTACCTTGACAAATGTGAATGAATACATATGCCCTGTGACTGTCAATGTGTCAGGTTAATAGAACCAATCATCTAAATGTGTCCCTCAGGGTGTTATGCAGTGTCTCTGATACAAGTGTTCATTCTCCCCCATTCATATGTGAGGTCTGCTAGTGACGGAAAGTGCATATTCCACCGACCACCTTAAGTAGATGATAGCATAATAGTGTGGGGTTACCACCTGTCCACCTTTGTGAGGGACACTCTACTCTGGGCAGTTGTGTCCTGCAAAATGAATGTTAAGGCACATGGCCTATGATAATGGGAAAAGAGTTCATATATTGTGTGCAATGGTGTCATGAAATGATATTGTTGTATCTGAAACAGGTACATGTTATAGGAAACAGTATTAGCAACTATAATGCTACAAGAATAACCTTAACATATGCAAACCGGTGAAGTAGTCAGTATACTACTGGCTGTGGGTATGTGTTGCCCTGCCAAATGTGACAGCTCTACATATAGGTCCTATAGGGCTGCCACTTTTCCAAATGGCCAAAGTGAGAGCTGCTCTGCAGAAATGTCAGACATACCAAGTCAGAACATACCTACAGCCATGCATAGTACAGACATATACATAGTTGCACAAATCAAAGCCTAGTCTAGCAGCAGTCAAGTTGCTTATGCTACTTCACATAACATATCGATGTGTCATGTATACAATAACCGTTACATGCAACTATAACAGACACGTAGAATATAATAATGTCCTGTAATCAGGACATTAGTTATGGCTAGAGTATTGTCGCATGACACATATGCCTAATGAGGGACTGTCCCATGCAAAGTGGGAAAGGTGTTACTCATAGAATGTGGACAATCTAAAAGGTGGAAATCCTACAATAGGTATGTGGTAGCATGACCCAGCCAAGAGATGCATTTCCCAAAACATATTTACATGTCAGCATTGCAGAGTATCGGTTCCCATGTATCAACCAGATGGGAGCAGATTGTATGAGGAAGACGCATATCATATGATTACGTCACTGGCCAGGCCGCCGAGTCCGCACAGTCGATCGCCTGCCGTCGCCTAATGTTTAGCCATACCCGATACTGTAATCATGTAGTCCGATGTAATAGGCATCACAAGGGATCACACACACCCAGCGTGAGTGACAAATGGAAGCACCAATGTCAGTGCACATGCAAGTGAGTGAGCAAGCGGGTGTACACCTGTTTGTCTACCAGTATGCGAGTATTGCACTGTTAAAGAACTGTGGAGTCTAAACAAGTATATGGAGCTGTAACCAGAGGTCAGCAGTGCTTAACAATGTGCAAACCCACGCATAACCGCTCCCACCAGCTGGAATGTGCCTTACCCACTCAGTATCCAAAGGCGTTATTCTGGACTAAAACAAAGAACCGTCCTTTGCATGTGTTGGTAGCAATACCCAGCGCACACAGCTCATGTGAATTGCCAATACACCATGGCATATATACAGACAATAGACAGTACCACACACATACCATACAGCACAGTCATCCAACAGTATAGCAAGGTACTGGCAGATATGTCCGGACCACTTGAGTTTGGTGGCTGTTCTGTGTTTCAGTGTGTGAGCATGCCCAGTATGACTGTTACGCATGTTGTCGACTGACATTACCGTCATACAGTCATGTGTTTGAGCATGCCCAGTATGGTCAACTGGATCGCATGTGTCACATGTCCATATAGTCAGTACTGTGGTGCCGACCCCTATGTTGTACACCATCAGGTGGCATGCTGTATCTGCAGGGTAGCTAACGGTCATGTGGCATTGACTGTTGCTACATTTCTGCACAGTGTGGGGGGACATTCAACTGCATCCACAGTCCTACACAGCACTGGGGATGGCGCACCTGACTCTCACATGTGTACGTTGGAAGGGGGGCACAGCTGACAGTTGTACACATTTGTGACTACTGTACTGGTATGCCAGGTACTCCATTTCAGTGTGTGTACCTACCTAAATTGCTGGTTGGAGGCACACCAGTGTACGTCAGATCCTAGCTTGAATTACCAGCATAGTGGTTTCAGATGTCCTAGCCTTTACAACCTGCATCCAACTGCCTGGCCTGTTGTAGTCTGTGTGTGTATTTGTGGGGGTTGGGGTCATCCATTGGGCATCTCCAGAGACCACTGTATAGCATTTCCCTGTAGTGGTCTACACCTGTCCAGCTGTATGAGACTTGTGTGGGCTGTATGGACAGACATGATGTTCAGCCCATAACCTGCAGTGGGTTAGGACACCCTGTGTACTACTGGCTACTATTGTGACCCCGGTTTGTGCTACAGATGTCATGGTGCCACTATGGACATGCACTATCTGCTGCCCTAACAGTCGGCCACCAAATCCCCTTGTATGCTCACATCCATACCATAGCTACAGGTAAATACACATTCTAATACAACTGCCAATTGGAAGGTTGATTGACCTACCTTGCGGGTGTTCCAGAGTTGAGGATGGTGCTGGAGGGCTGCCTATGTCGGATGCACACAGTGCACTTCCTGTACACGGCTGAGCACAGGTAGTGTCATGTTTGGCATCCCTTGTACTGTCTGTGCGAGTCAGAGAGGGTGAAATTCCCTGGGTACCTACTGTGTCAGTGCATATGCCATGTGTTGCCTCCTTGCCAAGGGCAGGTCATACTGTGCATGCCTCCTTTCACCGACTGGGTCCAGCTGAGGTAGTTCCTCCTACAAGTCACACTGTGCCTGTACAGGCATTAGCATTGGTGGGGGGCTGTGTGGCCCTGCCCCATGCTGTTCCTGCTGCAACTATTACCGCAGGATCAGATTGTGTAGCATAGCATATACCATAACAATTTGTGTGCATGTAGCTGGTGAATACCGCAAGGCTCCATCGGATGTGTCCAGACATCAGAACTGTGACCTCAGCATCCCAAATACAAGCTCAGTTATATGTCTTGCCTGTGCGTGTGCCTCAGAATGGTGTAGTTGTTCAGGTGTGTGTGCATTGCTGATGGGTGTCATCAGCCATGACTCCAGTGGTTACCCAGCATTTCCCACTATGTGACTGTAGGGGATGTCCATATTGCCAAAGGTGTGGTACAGCTGCGTCAGATGCCATATATCAGAATAGTCATAGCTTCCAGGGCAGACAGCACACACATTCAGTTTAATGCCCTGTCCATTGCAAACGGCCTAGCTTTTGGAAGGTATGCCCCTGCAGTGACTGTAGGCCCTACCCTGCTCATCGGGTGGTGCTTTGATTTGTACATGCGTGCAGGCTATAGCACCCAGTACCCCAGGGTAGTCTGCCATTTGGTGGGAGAGACGCATATTGCTGGCCAACAAAGCATGTGTAGAGGACATGTACATGTTCACTGGCACGTGGTGACATGGCGTCTGTGAACTGGTGCAATACTCTGGATGCAGATGCCTGTGAGATCCCCATGATATCCCCAGTTGTGCATTGGGAGGTACCTGTGGCTAGTATACCTAGGCCAACACATACCTTGGTATCCACTGGGATGGGTTTCCCTCGGCCTGTTCGATGTGTCAGGTGTGGCTGGTGCAGCTCAACAAGCTGCTGTAGGAGGTCTCTGTCCACCACATAGCGCTCCATTATCTCCAGCCCATGTAGCCCCTGGTAGGTTACTCTGGGTCTGTAAAGTGTTCTTTCACCGCACTAAGGGATGTTTGGCAGCATTCACATCCTCACCACCCTGAGCCTCTTGCACATGTTGGTCCATGTTGCCTGCTGCAGCCCTTCTCATTTGGTTGGATTGTGTCGAGGAAATGTCCCCGCACGTATACACCGCTGATGTAGAGTGTGGGAGAAACCTGTGTGTATGGTGCTTGGTCACTTTACCGTAGTGTTCATGGGTGGGCTGGCCATGTAATCTGCTGATTGTGCTAATTATCACCTGTCTGTGCAGCCTGTTCACCTTGACTACTCCACTACTGCTGTTGTTCCTCCCAATTTCACCAGGCAGGTATAGACACATCCCTAGCTTAGGTATGCTAAGGCAGGAGCAATCCCGAGGCACAGGGCTCCAATGTATGTACAGTATGCCTAAAACCCCTCCCATGCCTTCACCTATATTCCAGTCCTGCACCCGGCTATCTACACACATACACTCTTGGGATCTGCATCACACCCTGGGTATAAACGGGATTAACTATTGTCAACCTCATTTGCATATGTCTTCTAATGCATAGTCATATGACCCATACTGATCCTCCGAATTAATAACCACTGCTTACTGTCGCTCAGATCCGCACACAACTGGTTAAAGGTGACTTACTATCACCGTATTCGATGTCCTTTGTTCTTTCCATCAACAAAATAATCGGTCTCTACACGACTAGAACCCAGGACCCTGTACACCACAGACGATGCGCTTTACCACTAAGCCCTGGCAGATATACATCCACCTGAGGTGATCACGTACAGATCATCCAGCACAGACATTCAATAGTGCTAATGTCTACATATATATATATATATATATATATATATATATATATATATATATATATATGGGTCTACTTTCATAGACCGAAGCGCCACTATACCGACACCCGGAAGACCGAGACGGAACGACCGAACAGGTAGGTTACCGAAAACGCGATATCCCGACGGCTGTGAGACCGACAATGGCAGCGTGTGAGCGACGGTAAGTGCGAAAGTGACAGATGTAGTATTGGGGAGCGGACAGGTAAGTGTACGATACTGAGGGATTTTAGGATAGTGTGTGGAAAATGTGAGTGCGGTGGTGTCGGACTAAGGGTTCCGTGAGGTAAGTGTGTGGAAGTGACGAGAGCTGTGTAGGGTAGAGTTAAGTGTGTTAGGGTTAGAATGCGGTGGAGTGAGTGTATAGTGATGGGCTGAATGTTTTAGAGTGTGTTAAGTGAGTTAGGGTTAGGGTGCAGGTAGGGTGAGTGCGATAGTGACGGTGTTGGGGTTTAGGGGTGTGTTAAGTGAGTTAGGGTTAGGTGCGGGTTGGGTAAGTGTGCGGTAGTGTCGGACGTTAGGGTTAGGGTTTAGGTTAAGGTTAGTGGATATGTTGTTGTGTGCAATGTGTATTTGGCGCTTTTGTGTCGGTGTTTTGGTGTTCGGTATGTTGAGTTGTCGGTGTGGTGTTGTCGGTTGTTTGGGGTGGGGAAAATGTGTGTCGGTGATTCAGACGCTCGGTCTATGAAAGTAGACCCATACATATATATATATATATATATATATATATATATATATATATATATATATATATATATATATATATATATATATATTGATAACATTATCTATATATCTATCTAATCTATCCATCTATATAAATATCTATATATATCTATATCTATCTATATATATATATATATATATATATATATATACACACACACACACACACACACACACACACACACACACACACACACACACACACACACACATATATACATATACACACACAGACGTAGATATTGAATTTATATCACAACAGCGGACCACATGACACCAAAGCATTAGACAAGAATGAAAGGGAAACCACATGTGCCACCTGCATTATGTCGTGGTGTTACTATCAAGGCAAGTGTGTTACATTGCATCACATGGGTCAGATTGTAGTAAGGGTAAGAGTAGGGCTGCTGACATTTACCCACCAGACCTATTGGCGAATATATGTGTATGTGTTGACAGCTCAGTCTCTTGGCCGATTATGACATTTGTGGACACTATATAGGAATGTAACAAAACACACTCAACACATCTTGGATCTAGACACTCACAGATACCAACACATAGGAAATGTCTGCCAAACACACACACCTGTCATGACTTGGAATTGAACAACTACTTGTCTATTCTATCACACTACAGTATTACGCAGTTACAGAATGCGCTACCGAGATTTTAGGTACACAGTACTCCCAGAGGCATACTTCTAGGTGGGTGACATTATCAGCAAAGGCAAAGACGCTGATAGGGAATGTATGGAGAGTGAGCAGTCTAAAGCATTACTCTGTCCTCAGGCAGCTGGAAACACACACACTTGGCAGAGCTGGGATTTGAACATAGACCTAACGACCTTATTATACTACAGCATTACACAGTTACAGAACGCACTACCAAGATTACTGGAATGCAGCACTCCAAGAGGCATACTGCTAGGTGGCTGACATCATCAGCAAAGGCAAAGACGCCGATAGGGAATGTATGGAGAGTGAGCAGTCTAAAAGCATTATTCTGTCCCCAGACAGCTGGAAACACGCACACACTTGGCAGGGTTGGAATTCGAACATAGACCCAATTACCTTATCACATTACAGCATTACCTAGTTACAGAGTGTGCTACCAAAATTTCGGGAACACATTACTCCCAGAGGCATACTTCTAGGTGGGTGACATCATCAGCAAAGGCAAAGACGCTGATAGGGAATGTATGGAGAGTGAGCAGTCTAAAAGCATTACTTTGTACCCAGGTAGCTGGAAACACACACACTTGGCATGGCTGGGAGTCAAACATAGACCTAACTACCTTATCACACTACAGCATTATGCAGTTACTGAATGTGCTGCCGAGATTACTGGAATGCAGCACTCCCAGAGGCATACTTCTAGGTGGGTGACATCATCAGCAAAAGCAAAGATGCCGATAGGGAATGTATAGAGAGTGAGCAGTCTAAAAGCTTTACTCTGTCCCCAGGCAGCTGGAAACACACACACTTGGCAGGGCTGGGATTTGAACAAGACCTAACTACCTTTTCACACTACAGCATTACGCAGTTACAGAACATGCTACCAAGATTACTGAAACACAGCACTCCCAGAGGCATACATCTAAGTGGATGACATCATCAGCAAAGGCAAAGACACCGATATGGAATGTAATAAGAGTGAGCAGTCTAAAAGCATTACTCTGTCCCCAGGTAGCTGGAAACACACACTTGGCAGGGCTGGGAGTCAAACATAGACCTAACTACCTTATCACACTGCAGCATTACACAGTTACAGAATGCACTACCGAGATTACTGGAACACAGTACTCCCAGAGGCATACTTCTAGGTGGGTGACATCATCAACAAAGGCAAAGACACCGATAGGGAATGTATGGAGAGTGAGCAGTCTAAAAGTATTATTCTGTCCCCAGGCAGCTGGAAACACACACACACTTGGCAGGGCTGGGATTTGAACATAGACTTAACTACCTTATCACACTACAGCATTACACAGTTACAGAACGTGCTACCGAGGTTACTTGAACACATCACTCCCACAGGCATATATCTAGGTGGATGACATCATCAAGAATGGAACAAATGCTGATAGGGATTGTATGGAGTATGAGCAGTCTAAAAGCATATTACTGTCCCAAGGCAGACGGAGTCAAACACACGGCAGTAGTGTGAGCAGGACAACTGCCTATCTACGGAGCACTATTACAACACTACATAGATATGAGACGCGCCACAGACAGTACACCTTTCAAGACAGTCAACCAGTGTGTTCAATGTAGGAATTCATCCTGACATGGGGTAAGGACATCTGTTGCCTGGATGACCACTATCGCTATACAGGATTACAATGGTCATGCCCATACACAGAGGCACATAACCGACACAAGGTGTCACTGGGCATGCTCACACACTTAGTAGCACACGTCCGTTTGGAATGTACTATGTGTCCATCTACACAACGGTGTACTGGGCATGCTCACACACTTAGAAGTAGCGAAGGGCTGTCTTGTATGCACACGGATTCTAAACACAGAAGGGCACAGTGTGTCGATAGTGAACATTGTAAGCATGAATGCTGCACTACATATATCTGACACCGGTCTTCAGTGCTAGATGTGTAGCATTCATAATCACAGCTGACAATCCAGATCCAACAATGGGGAATACAGACATCTCTGCAGTGAGGAACACCTGGCATATGGCACAGTTGTGCACATTAGCACTACCACCTTATACTTCAGATACAGACATGTGGGCCATAAGACCGTTACCGACCACTCCAGGTGTTAGTGTCCCCACGTACATGAAGGCCACTTACATGTACTGACCAGTACACTCTCAAGAGACATCACAGATGTGTCAGGTGCAGATCACAGTGGTAAATGCCGCATTCTACTATGTAGCCCTCAGACATCACCATGTCCTTGGACCAGCAACACACATCCATACATTAGTACAGCACCATGTCACTCATGACCAGTGGACTGTACATAGCTCTACAGCAACTGTGCAGACTGCACATGTACTGACAGGGTCCATCATGTGTTATGCAATACAATGATACCACTGTTCATAACCAGGTCAGCACTATACATGACAGAGGCCCTGGGTCTTATACAGCCGTAACAGATAACAGTTGCTGTACACCAAAAAACACACTCATGTTTGGATATGACATACATGTAATTGCCGTGGATATGTACATGGCCCACACACACACACACACACACACACACACACACACACACACACACATACACACACAAAACACATATGTATATAGCATAGCCTTTGCTGTCCTCCGTGCAGACACATGGCTACAGCAATCACACACATGCACATGGAAAGTAGGTCCATGGCTGTTGAATGCTAACAGTACATAAGGTAGCAATGTTGACTGAGGTAACATTCCCTCTGTACTAGTTACCCATGGCAACTATCATGTTCATGTGTCATGTATGTCATCACACATGTCCAACAATTGCAATGCATACAAACATGGCTACATGGCAGGAATGTAGGACCAGTACACATGTACATGTAGTGGTGTGCATTCAGCTACCATGCATGTGCAGAGGTTGATGTATGCAGTTCATCTGTGTCTAACTACAACATGCAGTTGCAATGCAGCCCCATCATTGACACCTGTATATGGTGAAATACAGACAGTACGGTGGGATGTACATCAGGTATGGATGGATGTGTGTACATAAAGTGGTGGTCCACCTTTGCAGATGGATGTTTGCTGAAGACAGCTCACAGGTGTGTCACAAGCCGTCCTACCATAACGTGCAAACAGTACGCTATGTTACTGTTACTTGAAGGTGAAGACACACAACCTAAACAGTGGTCAGGGTGTCACTGACTGTAAATCACTTGACACCTGTAACACTTACGTCCTCCCGTGTGCATATAGCAGCACAATTGCCAAAGGTAGCGTCGGTACACATAATGCGGGCAATACTGCTGCATGTCTGTCAGATGTATCATCATATAGCAGGTGTTTGATTCACAGTACTGCCGTATGTATTTGCTTGTGTGACCATATATGCCACGTATGGTGGGGAATACATCCCAATTGTTACACACCCCTGTACACTGTTGTAGAGATCTGTACATACTGCAGTGTAGAAAGCAAGACATAGGCAGGGGTGGTGTGTGTATCACACACATGTTAGCTATCTGTATGTGAATGACATTTATGGACTCCACGGTGTGTGTGTGTATGTATGTATGGCTGTCTGGTGCATGGAGTGAGGGTGTATGCTGCCATACAGAACAGATAGGATCCCTAACCCCTCATGGTGATGCAATCTACTACCCTGTTGATGCCGTCAGTCTCAGCCATTACTGCCTACCTGTACATGTTCATTCTCTGTGTCGCGTCATGTGGGTGCACAGTACTGTGAAGGTGATTAGCACATAGGCAGGAGTCCTCACCTCAACACTATCAAGTGTGTGTTATAATGTCATTGACCCCTTGAGTGTGGGCGTGTTACTTTGTGTGTCTGTGTATGTCTGTGCGTGTTCTCATCCTGTAATGTGAAAGTGTATTACTGCTACACAGTGAGGCCTCATGCTATCAACTGGTCTCTACCCTTGACATCAGCCAGACCGCTGTGTAAACCCCCCGCACCATGTCACTGTACCTGTGATGTGACCCAGTATGGAAGTCACGTCTCTAGCCACTGTAGCCTATTACACAGCTCATATGCTTCTGGATCAGTAGATGTGTGGACATCTGTGGAATGTTAGCCTTTCTAACAGTGAGGTTGAGGCTACGTATAGCATGCTGGTATTGCGATACATGCCTGCGAGTACTCCACATTTACACATGGGAAACTGCAAACACTGGTACTTATTGGCACATGCAATTAGACCTTAAGGAGGGAAGCAGGGCATTATTACCAACATGCTGTTACTGTTGTTACCAAGACACATACTGTGAACATACAACAATGCATTCTAACTGCAAACACTGTTACATAATGGCACATGCAATTAGACATTAAGGAGGGAAGCAGGGCATAATTACCAACATGCTGTTACTGTTGTTACCAAGACACATACTGTGAACATGTAACAATGCATTCTAAACCTGTACTACATGGTATGTTTGCTGCATGTCAACAGTACACAACAAATGTAATATACACTTATCTCACTATTCTGTTCACCCTGTGCATCAGATCATATGAGCATGTCCCTGCACCGATGGTGTGGATGACAGGGATGCGGCACAGGCATCATCATATGCACAGGGTGATAATGTTTGCCAGGGGCATAGGCTGCGCCAGTGGATGACATCATGTGTGTGGGTTAGGGCCGGTGATCTGATTGCACATGTGTGGTTGTTATGCATGTGGGTGTTGCGGTGCCCTACAGATGTTTCTGCTGTGTGCGTGTATGTGTGCACACAGTTCTGCCATGTGTCCGGCCTACACAGAGGTATTATTGACAGCTCCAGATTGTACAGACCAGGATGTACAGCTCACTGTCCGGCCATGGCCATGCAACCTGTGCCTGCTAGGGGTTGCACGGGCACTACCAGGCAGAGTTACAGATTGGCTACTGTCCAATGACACATGTCCACTGGAACTGTGTCCCTGCTGGGAACGTCCAGGGCCACATCCACTTGGCCTGCTGTGTCCTAGTGTGGACAGCGCAGCACCAGCTGCACTGCTACTGCTACCGGCACTATGGGAGCGGGCATGTGAGGTAGCTCATTCACGTAGACCTGCACCAGGTGGTGTAGCTGGCCTACATCCACATGGCCTATGCCTCATTCCTACCAGATGTTCCAGCACAGACAGCTCATGCTCGCGGATTGCCATGCCACGGTCAAGGATTCCAACCATGTCACCCAATCACCTGTCCAAAACGTCAGCAATCTGCTGTTGAGCATTTGCCAATGCCTGGATGTTGTCGTTTAAAGAATGGATAGCAGCCCTCTGAAGCCTCTGCCCTTCTCTGTTCTGCCGTTCAGTACATGCCTGTGCCACCATTAGTCCGAAACATGTGTCTGGTGACACCAGCTGCTGCGCTCTGTCCTGCATGTGCATGTCTGCCAGAGGTTCTCCTATGAGAAGCACTGGCCACATGCCTGTGTGGCACATCTGCAGTCATTACACTGACACTATGGTGTGAAGACACACCTTCTGTAGCCACCACATGTTCCTGTTCCAAGCTAACACACGCTGACTGTCCTTCCTCTATGGCCACTGGTGATGGGGTATGTGTTGGCATGAGAACTGTGTGCGGGGAAGAGGGGGATATAGCTGGGATGGCAACCATTGGCACAGATTCAGCCCCTGACAACCCTGCCTGTACCTCGATCATATGTTCATCACTGCTAGAGTCTGTGGGGACATTAACATCGGATGGACCGCAGGAGGGTAACGCACCTACATCACTTGTGAATGCAAACAAAGACTCAACATTACAATAGAGACACACACACAGACAGAGACACAGATACACACACACACAGGGACAGAGACACAGACACACACACACACACACACACACACACACACACACACACAGAGACAGGGACAGAAACAGAGACAGACAGAGACAGACAGAGACACAGACACACACACAGTGACAGAGACAGACAGAGACACAGACAGATAGAGACAGAGACAGACAGAGACACAGACACACACACACACACACACACACACAGACAGACAGAGACAGAGACAGACAGAGACACAGACACAGACACACACAGAGAGAGACAGAGACACAGACACACACAGAGACAGAGACACAGATACACACACACACAGACAGAGACAGACAGAGACACAGACACACACACAGAGACAGACAGAGACACAGACACACACACACACACACAGAGACAGACAGAGACAGAGACACAGATAGAGACACAGACACACACACACACACACACACACACACACACACACAGACACATGGAGATGCAGACACACACACACACACACACACAGACAGAGACAGACAGAGACAGAGACAGACAGAGACACAGACACACACACACACACACACACACACACAGACACAGAGACAGAGACAGACAGAGACACACACAGACACAGAGACAGAAACACACAAACAGACACAGACACACACAGAGACAGACACAGACAGACACACACAGAAACAGACACAGACACACACAGAGACAGACACACACACACACACACACACACACACACACACACACACACACACACACACACACACAGACACAGAGACAGACCATGCATGTGATTTGACAGAAGGCATGCAGCATGCATGTGATACAGCATACGGCATGCAGCTCAGACATTAATAGTGGTAGTTAGCATACATCCCTGGGTTGCACACAACAGCAAGCAGATGTCATATCAGAAGCCATGCATTTCACACAATCATGGTAGTAAGCATGTATCCCTGTGATACACCATGTGGACCAGCACAGGTTAACAGTACACATGGCTGATGTGACCTTGACATTAACATGTAGTATGACATGTAATCTGCTGATGTGTGCATTGACATGCATAAATGTTTAACACAATGGTGACTTGACACATGTACAGCGGTGTAATGGTATCACATTGCAGTGTTGTCTGTATGCCCTACAGATAGAATGCACTTTTAGAGATGTGCATGATCATTGAAGGGTAGTATGAGGCGTCTACATTGCTATACAGTGTGAAGTACAGACACTGTGCCATTGCATGGCATCATGAGGCGTCTATATTGCTATACAGTGTGGAATACACACACAGTGCATAGCCATGACTGCGTGCATACACATTACATAAATACTGTGGATTGTGACCCACGTCGCTGAGGTGTATACACACTAAACCATGCTGTGTCATGTGACAGGTCTCCAAAAGACTTATGGATGACACCCCTGCACAACTACTAAAATGTCTTAGCTGCCTGGCAACCATGTCCACACATGGAAAACTTGTCAATACACCATGTCCCACATGACATTTATGTACCACACACACGAGGTGCACAGCTGACAGTGTTGTCCAACAGCAGCAAGGGAAATGTACGGTATCTGTGGCCTGATGTGGTGTCTATGTCTGTGGAAGCTGTACAAGTGACTACTGTCATGCTGTGACAGTCATGATGTTCAACACATCTTATATGGTCGAATTAAGTGACACCACCACAAGCTGTGCACAGGCTTTTAGGATATCCAGTGTTCCACATCAACTATATAACCATTCAACAAAGGCTATAGTTGGACCATGTGTGGACAATGTGCAACAGGGTGTATACACATCACATCTACTGTGTGTTGCTACATGTCTCTGGCCATCCTCCATGGCCATGTGTGAACATGTGTTGGTCAAATGTTTGTGATGGCTGTCAATCTCACATGTCTGTGTTGTCCCATATGACATACACCCATAGATGTCAGATACGTCACTGTCCACAGGGTTATGCAGACAAAGGGTTGTATGTTTGGTATGTGGGGTATGTTTTATGGGATAGTGAGACAATGCTGCAGCCGGAACACTACATGTCTGGGACATGTCAGATGGCACATCACAATGTGTGCACCCATTGCTGGGGCATATTCCACAATGGTGAATCCTATGGGCTGCCCATATCCCAGCTCACTGTGTAGTATTGTTTTCGTACCACACATGTGTTGTTCCAATGTGTAGTACATATTCCTACATTGAACAACACCTCCACCATTGTATGCACAGCTGTCCACACATCTAGCAATGACAGATACTGTGGTTTCGTGTCGGTGTTTCATTTAGTTTGTATATATTGCACATGGGTAGCCAGTGTGATTGATGACAGATGCAACCTGTATATCATGACTGGACCATACATTATGTGTACATGTGTTAACTGGCCAAATGGCGAATAGGTCTATGCATTAACATGCCTGATACTGATAACTGTCTCACCTGCAACGGACTGCTGTCTGTGCGGCACGCCAGAGGTACCTGTATAGGGGTGACACAGCAGTTTGATCATTATCCATGATTGTATGACAGCTACAGGGTGCACTGTACATGTTAACACGTTCGCCTGTACAATAACATATAGTATGCAGTATGCACATGTGTGCATACACAGGGTAACATACTATAGTATGTGGCATGTGTGTAAACATACCTTGCATATGATGTTACATTACATATTGTACAGTGACACATGCAACTAAATGGGATATAATAGTTATATGTGCAGTAGTGACTTACCAGGCAACTCCAGGCTCGGTGGTTGGGAGACATCCACCTCCACGATGGCAGCTAATGTTTGTGGAGGCTGTTCTGAGGGAGTCCCCAGGCTGGCCAGTAGCTCCTCGGTAGGTGTGAGTGGGGGCTGGGTTGGTGGCCCACCACCTGTTCTACCTTGTTCCCTGGTGATTGCATTGGCACGCTGTTTTGCATGTCGTATCAGGTTCATGCAGTGTCTGCACACCTGCTGGTAGGTGCAGTTATGGCCACCCACATCATTAACCCTCTTGCGAAGTTCCTACCACAGGTCATTACACTGCAAGGCATGCTGTGGCACATGGCTGAACAATACCTCATAGTTATCATGGAGGTACGGTATGAGGGCATCATCATCCAAGCGGCTATATGCTGGCAGGCGTGAATGAGGCATTATCTGGAAGACATAATGATGGAGACAGGTCACAGTATCTCAGAGATGCACAGAGATACAGCTGCACATACATGGGTATTAAATCTAGTACATATGAACAGTTATCTTTGCAAATCGACATGACACTGACATGACTGACATGTTTGTGTCACACACATGTAACACCCGTTGTGCATTGGATATCATCACCATTTATGTGTGTCACCTCATTACATTGCTCATACACCATGTGAATACGGTCTTCATGTGGGCATGTCTGTTTGCCTGTACTGGTGTTCTTACCTATCAGCACATGCCTGGATGTGTCCACAGTAATGCTGTTGATGTTGATGCTGTGTATATGTCACATATCAACACATACACTGCTTTAACGGACATGAGCAGTGACAATGCAGACATGCACACGGAAACCTTTACATGCATGTGCTTTGCCATATACATCTGCACGACTCTGTACAGCAGTTCAACATCCTGCCACGTATTGCCTGTATTGCACATGTGATACACATGGGACAATGGCTAGCCGGATGTTATTCACAGGGATGGTTATCAACTATAGCATGTACGGACAAGGTCATGCAGTAGTGTGTATGCCCTGAGCCATGTATGGGCATAGGATGTGAGGTTTTCTAGCTGTATCCGACAGCCATGTTGTCACCGCCAGGTGCATCAGTGCCACATTACTGATCCAGACAGTTAATGATACATCTACCATGTGGTCATCGCACCATGTATGACAGAGATGACATGTGCAGCTTTGATGGACAGGGTTGCATGGTATGGCAGGAGTATGTAACATGTATGGCACAGGGATCTGTCCAGCATGTGGCGATCCTTGTAGTAGGAAGGTGGCTGTCCATGACATATGTCTTTCAGATCAGGATATGTACATGTAGCATGTCCAACATCACAGTGTTGCACATGTCTTTATGCAGGGTAGCCAGCATGCTGCATAGTGGAAGGGAGGATTTTGAAGGCTGGTGTTGCCCATCCACGCATGGCCAATACCCCTTAAAGGTGATATGTGATCCGATATTGGTCACCCGAGTGCTGAGTATGGCTGTCCAATGATCTCCATGCTCATGGATGGCACCCTGCCATGACTTGGGTGCCTTGTATGTCTACCTAATAGGCCTGGACATGTCACCAGCTCAGGGAGGTAAACTGCACAGCACCATCCCTTACACACAGTGTCCATAATGTTGACCGCTGCCTAGGTGGTAGGTAATGGGTACAGGGTTATTAACCTAGCTGTGACAATGCAATAAGCAGCTGTCAGATTGTGCACATATGTCACGTACCTCACCCACAAAGCCCATTCTGTATGCTGTCCACAACACTGAGACAGCTATTGCTCCTAGGTCATGGCCATTCACATCCTTACATACACAGATGCCTCCCATTGGTCTTTTTGGTATGGGCTATAATGAGAGGGGAGTACAAAACATTAACCCTGTTTTACTGTAGCTGCCACTGGTGTGATATGCACATGTGTACTCAGACACCTTTTGTAGTGTTGCTTCTGTCAACAGGCCACTGATAGAACACTCCTGTGACATACAAAGGTACATCTAGTATACTCAGTGTAGCTGGAACACAGTATGGGTGATGATGTCATATGACCTGTCACAGGTATGCTATGCAGTGTGAAATCATCCATACTGTCATCTATATCTGTACTGCTAACATCTACGTTGATTAAGGTTCATGGACTTGCAGATCATACTCAGCAGGTTAATAGTGCAGTGCCTCCCATTATGACTAGCGTCTCCACTTTGTGGGTTGTGATGACTGTTGCTGTGCTCCATTCAGTGTTTTCACAGACTGACATGAACCTATGTTTTACATGGAAGTGTATGTGTAGAGCAAACTGTTTTGCCATATGTGCATAATACGACCAGGGATATGGACAGGTCACATGCAGCCTGAGTGCACCTTGTACCATCATAATTATCATTACAGGGTTTCTGTAGTGTTCATGAATATGCGATTGTGTACCTGTTGGGGGGCAGTGGGTTTATATTATCCAACACCCTATCTGTATTGCATATTCATGCTCAGCACTTGTTCAGAACATGTAAGCACTTCATGAGCTACTAATTACTATAGCACCCATTCCAGCTCATTTCCTACAAGTACACTGTTTGTCCTTACATTTCCATCTTGCTTTCAGTACAACAGATGTTGTACACACGTACCTCACATATCTTGTGAGACATGGTTTAATATACAGGCATGTCCAAGTGTCAATTACCAGTGTTATTGCCTGTCTATATGATGAATATGGCAAACATGAGGCAATATAGCAATTGTCTCATGTACACAGTCAATGCTCACCTCCCAACATACGGCACTACAGCCTGTGGGAGATGCACATATGTAGCCATGCTGGGGGTAATGCTCTCTCCAACCCAGACTGAACTTGACATTCATGTGGGGATGTTAAACATTTGCAACACACCCCACTCAGCACATAGTCTCACTAGATCTCCACCACCACAGGCCACACATAGTATGACTACGACATTTGCGGAACCTCTCCATACTCTCTGTGTAGGCAACAGAGGCAGCCCCCATCACCAAACACACCAATTACTAATAGCCCACTGACTCATGTGTGCCCATCAACTACAGCCAATAGGGTGTTATAACATACCCAACACACTAGTCATAGGTGACTCTGTAGGCGGTCACACTGATGTCCCACTCAGCAGGCTACACAAGGCGATAGTCACTCGCATCTGGCTGTCGGGTAACAGGATCCGCAACATAACCTATGCACTCATGCCACTCCTCACCAGGTACAATTTGACTGTCGTTCTCCATGTTAGTGTGAAAGCCCTGAGATGTAACTTCCTGGACTACATGTACAGGGACATGCAATAGCTCTCCGATCTTATAGCCTAGAAAGGTATCACCCAAGCCCTGAGAAGCATTCTGCATTCATCCACACTGATACCACTGTACAACGACTGAATGTTTCACTTCAACAGTTGCCTATGCTTCTGCTGTCATTCCGCAGGCATCCAGTATCTGTCTGCTTTGAATGACATGGTCGACAAAACACGATGCTTTGGCACAGATGACCTGCACCTGTCGACCCTGGGACATGTAAGGCTCTTGCTGCTCCTATACTGCCTGTCTTGGACAGTTTCCAATAACATATTCACCACCAGAACAGGAAAAGGCAAGCAAAACCTGAGGGTAATGTTACTCAATGCTTGACATCTTCATCTCTTACGCACTCAGGCGAGGCACTCCTTATAATGGACCACTTTGATATCTCTGCAGTGACTGGGACCTGCTTCTAGGCTCTGGAGAGCACCCCTGCACTGACAGGTTATACGCAGACCACACCTTTCAGTCATGTAACCAGGACCGGAACACCCACGGCAGAGGTGTGTCCATATTTCACAAGGATGTACACACTTCCAGGCTGGTTACTTAGCACAATGCATCAGAGGTAATCCAAGTGCAACTAACTGTGGCCAGAACTGCTATACACATTGTAACTTGCTACGGATTCCACACCATACCCCATGGTTACTGGCCCTCATTTCTTGGTGTACTGGACAGTAGGGTTCAGACAGGAACTACTGATGTGAGACTGACACTACCCCACACTTGACTGGGATACCTACTCATGTACCAACACATTAGGCCAACGCTTTCTGGGATTCATAACCTCCAAATGGCTGGATCAACCTAAACACACCACCACCAAGGCCAACAATATCCTAGACATGGACATTACCAACATGTGACTGGTGTTCCACACCTGGGGTTATCCCCTAGTTGGTCATTTCCGAACGTATGCTAATCACCCTTGTTATCCACATCCTGGCACCACACCCTTCACGGAATACACAGTACAATATTTCTATAAGGCCAACTTCAGACGTCTTATGACAGCAGTAGTAAACGTCATGACACCCATGCAGATGGACAATATAGTTACAAACACTGAAACATACACAACTGCACTTCATTAGCACTTACACGACTGCATGGATCATGCTGTCCCAAACAGAGCCATGATGGTACCCACCAGATAATGGACGCCACACTGGGGGTCCAGTTCCATGGACATAATATACAACAAAAGGTGGAGGCTGTTGCAAAGTGGAGTATAATCCCATGGGTGAGGTAGCTCCCTGGTCAGCCTCAGTAGGAATCCGGGATCCCTTATCACATCCTCCAAAGCTAGCTATGTAAACATTACTGCGACACATTCCAAGGACTACCACAAAGTGTTATGGAGGTATGTCAGTACTCAATGGCAATACCCACATCTGCTCTGACATACGATGGTTAGGCAGGAACATTACAGAACCGACTGATATTGGCAACATCCTGGCAGATAGGTTCAATGCTAACTTTACACCCCTCTCACACCCTACAGGGCCCAAATCTATACAGGAACAATGCAGAGTCCCTGCGGTCACAATTACACAGTTCCAACCTACACTCTCTAAGGCCTGGAACACAGACTCCATGTGACCGTCTGACATCCCAGGCTGCGATTTACACAAACCTCAGAATGACATGGCTCCCCACTTGGCCACCAGATTCACTAATAGCCTTGTATCAGGCATTGTGGCCCCTGAATGGTGCACAGCAACAGTTATCACACTCCACACAGGTGGCGCCACAATGGACCAGAGGGACTATTGCCCTATACGCCTGACTGGACTGTACTGCAAGGCTATGGGGCTCCTACACCTGGTGGACTCTTTTGATACAGTTACCAAGGTAGTAGATGACGGTAAGGAGGTCCACACAGCCTACCTTGTCCTCTCATTGGCGTTCAGCACCGTTCTCCATTCTGGTATTGACAACATACACATCCACCTGCACATCGACCCCTACGTTTCAGGATGTTATGCAAAGTGGTTCACGGACAGGACACACACAGTGAGGGTAGCATACCATAGTACCTACTGTAATTCAGTTATACTTGGTGTACTCCAGTCCTCAGTCATAGTGCCCCTCATGTTCGGTATATGCTTCCCTGAGGTACAGGCTAGCACAGAGGGACTTTCCCTGAATAGGTTTCCAGACGACTGCAAACAAGGAGCCATGACTGATTCACCAGCTGATACAGACACCCTCCATAAGGGTGTCACTGTGACAGATACCTGGTGTCGATAACATGGCCTCAAGCTGCATGACACAAGGTGCATAGACATCCCCTTTGGATTACACCAATCACCCACTGACTATCACATAGGTGGTAGTCCCCTACATACATGTGACATTATACGGGATCTTAGTACACACGTATATAGCACCCACTCCTTTGATAACCATATTGCCAATGTGGTGTGGATATCCTTCTATGTGGCCACCCTATTCTGTAATGGGTCTGTAGCTGGAACAAAGGCACCCATTGTACCTCTATACTCCTGATGTATGAAACACGTTTAAGGGTACAACACCCCTTTTGGGGTGTACCTTATGGAACAGCAATGGCTTTAAATACCACAACATTAACACACCATGAGGATTATTGACCTCCGAAGGATGACGTATGCAGCCCAACTACAGACACCACAACTGTACACATTTGCATACTGCATACTCTGGGGTGACCTCTGCTGAACATACAAGGCCCATGTCCATGACAATATTGATGGATATACTCCACATAAGCAACATAAGCAAAAGCCACTGAGAGCAACATGCTCAGGGATATGTACCTAAACGCAACGATGGGTGGTGCTTGAAGGATACATTCCTGAACCGGACACTCACCATGCTTTGGAACATGATTCCTATGTACATCAAGCAGGGACCCTCACTAGCACTCTTCATGAGATACCTCGATGGGTGGATGGGAGACAAACATGTATGCCAGGGATCACTACAGTGGCTGTACTGTACACAGGTGCAGGTAACAAAGGGCTCTGCTGTTCACAGGCACAGGACACTACCTAGGGAGGTGCCGCCAGTGAAAAAACTGTAGTTGGGCTTACAAATGGACTTGGCCAGATAGCATAGTACCTAACTATGAACCTGTGAAGCTATTACATGTCCTTTGTGCATGGATAATTGAGTAGCTCTTCCATTTCAATTAGCTATCATGCTGTTACACTGTCCCATGACTACAAGCCATATGTATCCTATTATTGTGTATTGTACATACCAATAGACATACCTTTTGTTTGCATGATATAACAGTTATGCTGTGTAAAATATCTGACATATCTACCTACAATACTGTACATTACACATATTTTAAACATTATCCCATAATGCAAAGCATAATTGCACAGCAGGACCACCTTAGGCATGTTATTCTCGTTATATGCCCATACACATGCCTACTGTGACAGTATATCAACATATACTATCCCCTGTTATGGCATGTACTTGTTGGGCAAACCCTACCACTGATGGCAGCTGGTGTGGAATTGTTGTGTTTAAAGCCCTTATGTAGCATCCCTTGTGGTGTATGAGATGTTTACCTTGTGGCCCACAGCAGGACACACAATTTCTACAAGTGTTACTATGCTCAACAAGACATCACTACATAATACCTTTTCCCACTTTATGCATTGCGTACACTTTAATTAATACAGAACAGGTACTACATACACTAACATACTGAGTGTTCTACATACCTTGTTAGCGTTCCGAGTCTTCATAGATATCTGTTTTACACCTTTCCTGTTTAAACGGTTCTGTGGTATGAGCATACGGTTTGAATGTATGGCAAGCCATCCTTTTATACGTAGATACCTGTAACATGTGGTATCCTGCCACCAATTGGTGTTTCTGAGTAAATTATTACATGCACATCAGCTGTGCAGCTACTCCATTCACCAATTACGTGGCAACAGTGGGGTATAATTGAATACTCCACTTGGGCATTGGCCTTTTGCCCTACCTTCGAGGGAGACAGCCTGTATGTGTTTTGTTGTGAGGAATTGTAACTGCTATTTGGAGAGACACGGATATTTTGAATTCATGTCCCCCGTGGATTGTGTGTGACGGCTAGAATATGTGGTTCTACATGTGAGTGTACCTGTCATCTCAATTGTCTGATATGGGACTATTGCAAACAAAACCTGTAACATTGCCGTCTGTTCCATTATACAACAGCTATAATATCACATGGCGCCATTACAAGTGTGTCTCTCACAAGGTATGTTAACGCTTCTGCAGATGTCATTGAGTGAGTGGATGTTTGTGATGTTATTACAGTCTGTATTGCAATTGTTTAGGGTGTAGGGGAGATGTAGGTGGGTGTACATAGCATATACAGGTTTGTGGGGACTGCATTTATACATATTCCATATGTGTGTGTGGGATCCTTCCATAATTGAAGACCTATCATTTAGTAGACTAAGACTATGGTTGTTGCAGGCTTATTCATTGAGCCATTGTTAATTGGTTCCTATATAGCATGCAGGTGAGTTTGATACTTCAATCCCTCCAGAAACACATCGATATGTAAGGGAATGTTACTAAATGACAGCTGTCTCACGTATTTCTGTCACAGATATTTGCACTCATTGCAGTTGTGTTGGTGACTGAACCTCTTTGGCTTGGGTTGCCACCTTATCAAATGGCCATAGTGGGACATTTGCAGGACACACATCAGTGTTTAGAGGCCTACACATACCCATGGTCAGTACACAGGATAGAATGTACTTTTATCCTAAATACATCCTTATTCTTGTAGCACTTTTGCTACTTATCATGTTTCTTGTAACATTTAGGTATTTTAGATACAGGAATAACTATTTAATGCAACTATTACATAATATATGGGACATAATTATGTCCTACAATCTCGGACATTTGCCCTTTTTAATATTTGTTGTCAGGACACAACTGCCCAAGGAGGGGCTGTCCCTCTCAAAGTGGGACAGGTGGCAACCGTATGCCTACGGCCAGCTATGACCACACCTACCATAATGATCTACCTCTGAGTTAGCACTAACAGACACATGATGCAAACACACACACACACACACACACATTACAGTCGTACAGAAATGCACACGGCACCCTCAACGCACACTTACACAGACTACAGCAATCACAAACACACTTGCACACAGTACCTACCTGGACCGCAGCACTGGCAGCGATAACTACATGTCCCTTAACATCGTGATAATATTACTCTCGGTTCCAGTGTTCCAGTACTGTGGTCTTTCAGTGTTTAAGCCTCGTGATTACGCATGTCGGTATGTAAAACATTTGGTAGTTGGCAGTATCCTATTTATTTGTACCTCCATGGTTGTGTACATGTCGTTAACCTATCTATATATTTGCAGATATAGGTGAATCCGTATATATCGACATATATCTCTCTATCACCCTTTCTATCTCTATTATATATATATATATATATATATATATATATATATATATATATATATATACAGAGAGAGAGAGAGAGGGAGAGTGAACACACCTTTCGTTGTGTACATGGCAGTGTATACTGTTTCCTGAACTCTGCACGTTTGTGTTTTAACCTGTCACAATACACACCTGCCGTTGATACATCTCGGGTAGCTTAGTGGTAGGTGATTGTGTACATGGTTGCGTGTTCTACTCCTGGCAGTGGTCGTTTTACATTTCAGAGCAGGCACTATTAGTACAGGGGTGAATAATGCTAGTTTCACCTGTTCTGGACATCGCTGACTGTGATCTGCACGATATTCAGCAAAGCTTAGCCCTGTTTCGTGCATATCCGTACAGTCATGTTTAAACGATGCTTACCAGCACTTGCCAACGCATAAACCCGTTAACATGTGCTAAACCTGATCTGATGAACTGCATCCAACATCTATTATTCGTGCCTTCGGGATTACGTAACGGCCCTTGCAGGGCGTGGAACCGGGAACATGCATGACAGTCAGTGCCTTTACCACTTGGGCATCTGGGATTTGTACATGTGTTATGGTGTTTTGTATGTGGACTGTACTATGGCTGTTACTCCATACTGCAATCAAATGTGTAACTCAGTTAGTTTACATATGGATGAGACCTATTAATGGTATGTCCAAGTGAAGTTTAATGGATGTGCTCCAGCATTGGGAATCTATATCACAGTGAGCCAAACACTATAATGTGCTACACCTTCACACAACCTTAAGTGGAGCATGCTGTGGTGACAGATACCTGTCATGGTTACTCCCCATGCTTTGGCACGACATCCCTGATTACATTATATGGAGCCCCTCATTAACACACCAGGGAATCCATGCAGAGTGTGTGGGGAACATTGGTTACACACATGGATCCCGCAATTGGCTCTGCTCCACTGAGGGACAGTTGGTTAATCGATGTGGTGGCGACAGCAGACACTGTTTGCCTCAGCTGATGAATGGCCTCTGACAATCGGGCATGTACTTACCGATGTACCTAGGAACCTATACATACAGTATCAACATATGTTGTTAGGTGCGTGTACTGTTTAGGTGTTAACTTTCCTTGTTACAATAGCTGTTGTGTGTGCAATGGTTGAGGGCTGCCTATGTAGGATTCACACAGTAGGCCACCTATACATTACAATTTACAGGTGGTCGTGTGTGTGTGCCATCCAGTTTACTGTGTGTGCAGGTGGAGAGGTGTGTCAGTCTGTAGGGGCCTACACTGTCAGTGTATGTGCTATACGTTCCCTCTTTGCCAAGGCGTGGGCATATTGGGCACGCCTCCGTCTGCCTACTGGGGCTGGCACAGGGTGTTCGTGGTCTGAATCCCTCTGTGCCTGTGATGGCCTTGGCAATTGTGGTGGGCTGTGAGGGCCTTCACCATTATGTCCCTGCTGCAGCTGTTTCCACAGGATCATATTATGTAGCATGGCACATACTATGAAGATGTGGGCACATGTGCCTGGAGAGTACTGCAAGGCTCCACCAGATATGTCCAAACAACGGATCCGTGATTTCAACATCCCAAACACACTCTCTAGGATGATTCTGGTTTTGTGCATGTGCCTCATTATGGCGTTCTTGCATGGGTGTGTGTGCATTTCTGATGGGAGTCATCATCCATGGCTCCAGTGCATAGCCAGCATCCCCCACAAGGTGGCCATATGGGATGTCCCCCCTGACAAATACCAGATACAGCTGTGAGGCATGCCAGATGTGGGAGTCATGGTAGCTTCGAGGGCTGCCAGCACACACATCCATGATCATGCCCTGGACATTGCACACAACCTGGCAGTTGATGGAGTGGTATCCCTTGCGGTTTATCTAGCACCTACCATGCTCACCGGGTGGTGACTTGATATGTATGTGCGTGCAGTCTATTGCACCCAGTACCTCCAGGTAGTGTGCCACATGGTGGAAG
This sequence comes from Protopterus annectens, assembly GCF_019279795.1. Lineage (NCBI taxonomy): Eukaryota > Metazoa > Chordata > Ceratodontiformes > Protopteridae > Protopterus > Protopterus annectens. The sequence goes on from NC_056731.1 coordinate 1,296,429,858, forward strand.
AGACGCATATTGCTGGCCAACTCCTCCTGAGTTCGGGGGAAGTATATATGCTCATTGGCATGTGGTAACATGACATCCAGGAACTGGTGGAGTACCCTGGATGCTGATGCCTGTGATATCCCAATTATATCTCCAGTTGGCCTTTGAAAGGTACCTGTGGCTAGTATTCTTAAGCTTACACATACCTTCCTGTCCACTGGGATTGGTTCCCCTCTGTTGTTTCTGGATCTCAGGCATGGCCGGAACAGCTCAACTATTTGCTGTAAGATGTCCCTGTCCACCCTGTAATGCTCTACTATCTCCAGATCATGTAGCCCCTGGTAGGTTACCCTTGGTCTGAACACTTCTCTCCTCCTTTGGGGCCTGCGGTGGTTGTCAGCATCATCCTCCACAACACCTTCAGTCTCCAACACATGGTGATGAATCACAGCTATGGCAGCTCCCAACATGTACATTGTAAAAGTTCCCCGTCTGTTTACACCAATGGTGCAGTGTTTGGGAATACACAGGTGTGTGTGAGGTGCCTTCACACTTTATACTATTGTGCTTTGAACAATGATGATGTCATAGGGTGTGTATGTACAATCGGAGCTGCAGGGTATCTTATGTGATTTACCACAGGTACTGCTATTGTGGTTCCTTTGGTGTTGAATTACATTTAGCTGCCATGGATTACCTCTTGCCCTTCCCTTAACATTTCTTAACGTTTCCCCTCCCATGTTCTGGCATGCATCCAGCAGCCTGCTTTCTTTTGTACTTTCCAAAACCTGGCTTATCTTGTGAGATGTGTTCTATGGCTGATCTACTGCAGGTTTGCTTTGCTCTGTGGTGACAGTTCTCTTTTCTTTGCAATCCAACACCTCCCCTATCCTGTTCTGCAGGTTGCTGCGAGCAGACTTGTTAGCTGCCGTCGATTGCCCACTGTGAGTTAATAGGTGTTAATTGCTCAGTTGTACTCCAATTACCCTAAAGAGGCATTTCCTTATTTTCTTCCCCTAACCTTCCTGTTTGAGCTGTGGTTCGTGGTGCGTGCATCCGCTTACCGGGTTTTGGGCACGTTTTCATCCATGTACACATGCGCTTTCGGGCGCCATGTGTGTTTTCAGCTAAACAATGCTATACCTACATCCCCACCCCTATCCTGTGGCTTTGCTTAGCAACGGGCAGCCCGGATTTGCATTGCTCCAATGTGCTTACAGCTACGGTGGCACACCCCACTGCTGATGTCATGTATACCTCCAGACCACTCCTCGGTGTTGTAGTGCTGCGCCGTATGGTACATCCTTAGTCCGGCAGGACGTTTGCGATTCACTATTACTTGCCTCATTTGCATAGCATTGACTACTAATTCATAGTTACTGCGCCGAACACTGTCACAGACCCTTAGCAACCCTTGCAGCTTGGTTGTGGTGTACCATGCACACCATTGACTATTATGGTGAAATCATGATTTGTATTACATTGCGATTTTCTGACATTTGTATATATTTTCCTTGTGTTCCCATTTGCGCACACATGCCCTGTAGTTGTACTTTGCGTTACTGTGGACATGACATTAAATGTTGTTTTTTAGGTGTGGTGCATCTTTTCTTATGCCATTGGCTGTATATTTAGCCATTGGCATATGTTAACTTTGTAATACATGAGTCTAGTCTGCTTTCATAGTTCCGATGTTCTGCTGGGCAAAATGTAAACCTTTTTTTTTGGTTTACATTTCTGTAGGCTTATGCTACGCCTTCACCACTTCATGAATCACTATGTACCTTCATTTGCATGCTGCAGTACTGCGCATGGGGTGATTAGCATACCTGAGCTGAGGGCTGCGCAGATCTGGCGTATGCTGATTGTGAACGTGGAATTGGATTGCACCTGAATCACTCGGCGGCCATATTTGGCATTATATCACCTACGCTACACCTGCGCCTGGTGCAAGCTTCATGAATCTCGGGGAATTACTTATTTCATAACTTTAAAGATAGCGTTGTTGAGCCGCTACTTGACAGCTTGATAGATAGCGTTTTTCTGTTTGAAAAAAGGTTGTTAGAACAGAAGAAACATAAGTTATCAAGAGATACCTATGATTTTTCACATGGCCAGGTCTTTACTTGGCCTAGGCATAATAATAACAATTTAAATAGACAAAGCAATGGACATAATAATCAAAATGATTTACATGTTTTGAATACTAGTAATAATAGAGAAATTAAGAATAGTAGGAATGTTTCTTTCGATGCAACAGCTTCTAATGCCAATGTTTTTACTAATGGTGATAGTAATATTGATGTTAATAACACTGGAAGTATTACGGTGATAGATAATATGTCTTTAGAGCCCAACACTAGTGCAAGGTTTGATAACGTTGATTATAATAGTAGAACAAATAATGCTGAACCCACAATAGATAGGAGGGATAATTTGGATTCAACAAGCATTGATTCTTTGCCAGGAAATGCCTTGGTTGCTCGTAGAAAAACACCTATAATACCTAGCAACTACAGCTTAGCAGAACACCCTAGTCCTTTCCCCATCTCCAACACATACAACAGAGGGAGAAGTTACTCTATGAGCAGGGGAAGACAGAAAAGGAAAACTCCAGGAGGGGAAATGAAAGAACCTACCCTAAAGAAAATGTGAGAAAGAATGACTTAGAGTGGAATCTTTCACACAGGCCATTAGATAAATATGAATTAGAGGTTTTAAATAAAGGATTGTCATTTATACCTTCCAAGAAGAGTAATATAGTGGATACTATATTAGATGATAAGTTGTTTGCACGTAATTTACAACTAAAAATGCTATTTAATAATGTTGTTACTGAAACACAGATGGTACGATTTCGAAAACCCAGTGTTTTTGTACCTAATTTACACCCACTAGTGGATGCGTTCTGTAAAATTGTCGAGAAAGACATTTATTCTTTAACAGATAAACATACTTCCAGATATAGAAAAGGTAATTTAACCATTAGACAAAGGAGAGCTTTGAATAATCTTAAAAATGATAGAAACATTTCAATCAGACCTGCAGACAAGGGTGGCCCAGTCGTAGTGCTAGATAAATATGTTTATGATGGATGTATGAAGGAAATGTTAGAAGATACTAAGTTTTATAGTTTTATTAGTTTATCAGATGTCCAAGCACATATTTTAAGGGTTTATAATACTTTAGATGATTTGCTCAAAACTGGTATAGTTACGACTGAAATTTTTATGGGTGGAGAACACAATTCCAACTATACAGGGTTTACCTAATGTCCACAAGGACCCAATAAATCCTCCAATGAGACCAATAGTAGCAGACATAGGATGGGTTACTGAACCTTTATCTATTTTGATTGAAAAAACCCTGAGACCAGTAGTAGACTCCAATTTATATGTTCTTAGAGATTCTAAGCAATTTTTATTAGACTTATATCAAGGGTCCAGTATGTTACCAGATAACTACCATTTTCTATTAGTTACTATGGATGTTAAGTCTCTTTCACAAATATTCCTAATGGACAAGGTTTAGAGAGTATACAATAGTATTTGATTAAGCATACATATATGTTACCTACTAGAATAGATTTTATATGTTTGCTATTGGAAGTAGTATTAGAAAATAATATTTTCTCTTTCAATCAAAATTTATTTTTACAAAAGGATGGCGTAGCATCTTGTGCCAATAGCTACGCCAACCTGGTTATGGCATCATGGGAAGACCAAAAACTTTTCCAACTGAGTTATTTTAAAAAATATGTCAGTTTTTATAGACGTTTTGTTGACGACTTGTTCTTTCTTTGGACAGGGAGTGAAGGAGAATTAAAAAATTTTTTAGAACAGGTAAATTCATTATCATATTTTCTAAAATATACAATGACAATATACGCACATTACATTGCTGTTTTGGATATATCTATTCAATGTTTAAGTAATGGTAGACTTAATACGGGTGTCCATAGGAAATCGTGTCACAAAAACACTTTATTACATAAGCATAGTATGCATCCTAGCTATGTCTTTAGTAACATCATAAAGGGACAAGCAATTCATGCATCTAGGCTGAATCCTGCCCAGACTAATTTTGAAATAGAATTAGGGCATTTACATGAAAGATTGGTAGATAGGAAGTATAGAACAAAATAAATTGATGTTAGTTTTCAGTACATTGAGAGTCTTAGACTTGATAGAGCATGTCCCATCTTCTCAGAACAAGGCAATGAATTTTACAGGGTTGCTAGGACTGATGTACATTCAAATAAAGTGAAACAGAAAATATTATTTTATACACAGGATATTCAACAAACTAGGGAGATTTTTTTATAAACATTGGAATATTTTAACAGTTGATCTGGTTATCAAGGGGATTGTTGGTGAACAGCCACAGTTTCTCTTTAGAAATAAGAAGAATTTACACAGACTTTTATGTTTTCCTGGTCAGGAACCTCCTCTTGGAAGTATTGATTATACTGGCACTAAATCATGTAATAGATGTAATTTTTGCTCTTATATTTCTGTTATTAACATGTTCATACACCCTATTACATCTAAAGTGTTCACTTTTAATATTAATGCAAATTGTGATACAGAACATGTAGTTTACCTTGCTACATGCTTATCCTGTCCTGCCTTCTATGTCGGTAAAACCGACAGGAGGCTTAAGGACAGAATAAGAGAGCATTTATACCAAATTCGTATCAAATCTAATATTAATACACTTTCAAAACATGCTTTAGAGAATGATGATACACGTACATTTAGATTTTTAGTTATGTATGTTAATGTACCTAGTATGAGAGGTGGTGACCTCAGAAATCATACTGAACAAATAGAAACTAGTTGGATTATTAGGTTACAAGCACATTCTCATCCTGGTCTCAATGACAAAATTCCATTAAAACCAGCACTTAAGAATAGGAAAATTAGTTATAGATAATTTTATTAGAGCCCCCTTTTTTATATAAAGTTTTATATAAAGTATTTATAAATATACAGATTTTATGCATTTTGATGGTTTACTAAGCACTTTGATTGATTTGCCCTATTCAATGTTTTTATTCATATTTTTAGTATATTTCTTTATGTAGTTAATTGATTGTTGATTATGCTCATTAACTAATTATGTTTAAATATATATAAGATGTTTTCTGTAACTTTGTATTTTTAATGGTTTGAAAAAGCCGCTTAGTGAAAGCGCTTACCGGACATATGTTAATAAAGGAATTTGCTATATCCAGTATTCAAGATGGTCTTGAGCTCTTAATTTAAAGGTGATATTATACATGGTCGATCCTCGGCTGGGGTACCTTCTGTGTGGAGTCTGCATGTCCTCCCTGTGGTCGTGTGGGCTTCCTCCGGGTGCTCCGGTTTCCTCCCACATCCCAAAGATATACAGTAGGTGGATTGGACACTCTAAATTGGCCCTAGGTGTGAGTGTGTGTGTGCCTTCTGTGGAAGGTTGGGTGCCGGGTTGGCAACTTGACACTGTAAAACTCCACTGCCAATCATGAGCGGACAGGTGATCCACTGTGGTGACCCCTAACCTGGAAAAAGCCGAAAGAAGAAGAAGAAGATTATACATGGTCTGAAGAGACTCCTAGCAACCTGATAATACTTTAAAGGAAGTTTTTTGAAACACAAGTTTGGAATATATATTTCCTTGCCGAAGTCTGAAAAGACTTTTTTGTGTCCTCTTATGTACTGTAATGTTACCATTGTTGTGGTAACTATCTTGAATGGAGTGGTCTGAAGAGACTTGAACTATTACTACTATCTGAACTTGAATAGTGTTTCCTATATGAACTAAGTGCCTGGTTTTTGATCTTGAGCAAGTATTTTATTTTATGTATATATATATATATATATATATATATATATATATATATATATATATTTATATAGATCTATGGCAGATTATCAGAGTTCCAAAACTTTGAAATTCATATGGCTGAGATCATATGATCGAAGTTTCGGAAATTCAAACATTAAAGAAAAAAAAAATTAAAAAAAAAATCTATTTTTAACATTTTTTAGGGGGGCAAGCCCCCCCTGCACCCCCACATGGGTGGCTGTGCCCCAACTCCCCTTGGTAATTAAATATACCAACTCTGAGACCGCAGCACTACATTGTTGAAAAAGGTCCTGTTCCTTGCTGTACCTTGATCTCCATTCAAAATGTTCAAAGTTTCAAAACTTTAATCATATGGTCCTGAGTATATATATATATATATATATATATATATATATATATATATATATATATATATATATATGTGTGAGTGAGTGTGTGTGTGTGTGTGTGTGTGTGTGTGTGTGTGTGTGTGTGTGTGTGTGTGTGTGTGTGTGTGTGTGTGTGTGTGTGTCTGTGTGTGTGCACGTGTGTGCATGCGTGTGTATCCTCATCCAGTGGAGTGACTTATAGGTTTATAGTTACTTGGCACAAGAACTCATCTAACTCGTATGAGTTTGTGACCTGCCCCTAGGCACAAAACTTATAAAACTCATGTCAGTTTGTCATCTGCATGGACTAAGTGTTTGAATGTGATTTTATTCTTGTCTGATTACACATACTGTATTTAATCAGTGCAGTTTAGCTTAACCTTCTTATATAGGTTCATAGGTTCATAGGTAGGTAGTAGGCTATCAGCCCAAGGGCCTACATAAGCCTAGCCAGCAAGGTTCCCTAACTTACGCCACCCAAGAAAGTTATTTTCCTGTGCCACTGTCGAGCAGAGACACAGAAGTGATCCCCGCGGTGTATTTCCTATTTCCCATCCACTCATCAAGATTTTTCTTGAAGAGTGCTAATGAAGAACTTTGCTTGACATAGATGGGTAGCCTGTTCCAGAGTATGGGAAGTCTCTGGGACAGAAATCTATCCCTCCAGCATATCCTGTTTATTGTGGTGACAAGGTTTAGGTCCCTAGAGCGTGTAGCTCGGAGGGATTGGGATTTCTTTAGGTGTAGCATGTCCAACAGCTCTGGGTTTGACATAGCTTTATATGTTAGGCAGAGATCACCTCAGAGTAGGCGATATGCTACGGAGTAAATCTGGAGTTTTTTGAGGCGGTTAGTGTAGGGCATTTGTTTGAGGTCAGTAATCTCCTTTGTGAGGTACTTCTGTGGCCTTTCCAGCTGCTGCAGATGTCTTGTGAGGTACATTCCAAAGGGGCGTTGTACTCTATAATGGGTCTAATGAGTGTCAAGTAGTTGGGAACAATGACCTCTTTTTTCCTGGATGAGAACCCTTTTATGATGAGGTGTGCCATGTAGAAGGACTTCCTTACTACTATGGCGATGTGACTATCAAAGGAGAGACTACTGTCCACCTGGGTCCCAAGGTCTCTTATCACACATTCGGTGTTAAGTAGATTGCTGCCTATGTGATAGTTCATGGGTACAGAGTTTTTACTAAAGGGGATGACACTGTACTTTTTGGCATTGAGCTTGAGACCATGGCTCTGACAGTAGGCATCTGTCTCAGCGAGGCCCTTCTGTAGGCTGTCCACATCATTTGGGGACTTGACTATGGCTCCTAGTTTGCAGCCATCTGCGAACTTTGTTAGCCAGAGACCTTCTGTGTTAGCCTGTACATCAGAGAAGTAGATACCAAACAAGGGAGGTCCCAGGACGGAACCCTGTGGTACTCCACTTGTCACTGCTTTGAGGTCAGATTTGGAGTCTGCAACTTTTACAGTGTGGGTTCTGTCAGTGAGCCAGTTGGCAACCCATCTTGTGATGTAGGGATTTATACCTAGTTTAGTGAGTTTAGCTATAATTCCAGAATGGGGGATGGTGTCAAAAGCCTTGGTGAGGTCAAGATAGGCAGCCTGTGTGAACCACCTTACCCTCATCTACGGCTTTGGTGACTGCCTCAAAGAAGTCGATTAGGTTCAGGAGGCATGATCTGCCTTTCATAAACCTGAGAAAAGTTCTTTATCTGTGATCTTGAAGAAAGAGCAAGTAGTATTTTGTTTTATATGTCACTCCCAGTAGTTAGCCAAAGTGGTAGGGGAGCTGATGGACTGAAAGCCTCCATCAGCCAGCTGGAAACACTCCTCTTGCAATTTATTGAGTCATCTCCCCATCGCCACCTGGCAGCATCATCTAAGTTAGGACCCAGTGGTCGGTAAACCTAAAGTGATGTGTGACCTCACACTAATTAAAGACACAGGCAGTGTGGTAGAGAGCAATATCTCCATCCTATTCCCGTCAGGGTGTTCCCTTCTACCTTGTGTCCTTACCCTCCCCTATCTGTTTTCCACTTCTCCCCATTACCATTGTTGTTCCCATTATTTGTTTGCTGTTTAAAACTCCACTGTCATCTATATCATCTATCTCTCTCAGTTGGTATCACCTCCCATGTTTGACTTGTCTAGAATTTAATATTTGTACAGGTAAGCTACCCTCATCCTCATCCAACACCCTCACCTCTCTTACATCTTTCCACATTTTTCTCTAAACAAATTATCCTTCCTTTCCTTCCTCCATATCATTCATTCTTTCCATCATTCCTTTACATGCCTAACACTGCTTTTTCTTTCTGCCCTATACTCCCATTCATACCCCATCATCTGGCCAAAATGTAGTTTTAAAGTTTGCAGCAGATCCCTTTAAGGTTGATAGCTGATATTCTCATCTTGCTACTGTTGTATGTATGTGAATACACTGATGTGTATATACTGTTGAATGTATGAGAATACACTGAGGTGTATATACTGTTGTATGTATGTGAATACACTAAGGTGTATATGTGAATACACTGAGGTGTATACACTGTTGTATGTATGTGAATACACTGAGGTGTATACACTGTTGCATGTATGTGAATATACTGAGGTGTATATAGTGTTGTATGTATGTGAATACACTGAGGTGTATATTCTGTTGTATGTAGTTAAATACACTGAGGTGTATATACTGTTGTATGTATTTGAATGCATGTTGTATGTATGGAAATACACTTAGGTGTATACACTGTTGTATGTATGTGAATACACTGAGGTGTATACACTGTTGTATGTATGTGAATACACTGAGGTGTAAACACTGTTGTATGTAGTGAATGCACTGAGGTGTATATGTGAATACACTGAGGTGTATACACTGTTGTAAGTATGTGAATACACTGAGGTGTATACACTGTTGTATGTATGTGAATACACTGAGGTGTATACACTGTTGTATGTATGTGAATAGACTGAGGTGCATATACTGTTGTATGTATGTGAATACACTGAGGTGTATATATACGGTTGTAAGTATGTGAATACACTGAGGTGTATATACTGTTGCATGAATGTGAATACACTGAGGTGTATCTACTGTTGTATGTATGTGAATACACTGAAGTGTATATACTGTTGCATGCATGTGAATACACTGAAGTGTATATACTGTTGCATGCATGTGAATACACTGAGGTGTATATACTGTTGTATGTATGTGAATACACTGAGGTGTATATACTGTTGCATGCATGTGAATACACTGAGGTGTATATACTGTTGCATGCATGTGAATACACTGAGGTATGTATAGTGTTGTATGTATGTGAATACACTGAGGTGTATATAGTGTTGTATGTATGTGAATACACTGAGATGTATATACTGTTGTATGCATGTGAATAGACTGAGGTGTATATACTGTTGTATGTATGTGAATACACTGAGGTGTATATACTGTTGCTTAAATGTGAATACACTGAGGTGTATATACTGTTGTATGCATGTGAATACACTGCGGTGTTTATATATATATATATATATATATATATATATATATATATATATATATATATAAATATATATAGTGTCTATATCATATTATCGTATGATGTAAATAGCGAACGCTATTTCATCATACCGATAATATCGAAACAACAAAATATCGAACAAATGGAACAGCAAATATTTTCCCTGGGAAAAAATTTGCTGCTCCCTAAAAAAAAAAAAATAAACTTAATCACAAATTTAAGTGGGGGGCTTTGCCCACCACACCCCCATGTGGGGGGCTGTGCCCCCCAAACCCCCCCTACTTAAATATACCAACTTCGAGATCGCACCATAGTGGAGGTAATGGTAAAGTCCCGAAGATGGCCCACCAAATATTTTCCATGGGAAAAAAATTGATGTTCCGTGACTTCGCTATTTTGCCATTTCAACAGTACTGGATCGACTAAATAGCATTCGCTATTTAGTCCATTCGATAGCATCATATAGACCCATATACATATATATATATATATATATATATATATATATATATATATAGATATATGTATATGTGTATATATTTATTTATTTATTTTACATTTGTTGACTGGGCTAGTCCAGTTGGATATATGTCCATTTTCAGTAGAGGCCTGGGGAGAAAAGCTCCAAGACAGATACAAACAGTCAATAAGTAATTGTTACATAAAAAAAAAAAAACAATAAGTAGATATAGAAGATATTATATACATTTAACAGTAAATATCATAAAACTATATACAAAGTTTAGAGCAAGATAATATAAATATGCTAGTGGCTAAAAAATAATATCCAGGTTCTTATTAGATGCTTATCATTGCACTACAGAAGATTAAATTAGTGGAGAGAGAACAGCTAGAAAATATATTAGTAGCATTAATGATAGGTTAGTCAGGGTTGGTACAAGGGCACAGCCAGTGTGTTTTGAGGAAGGTTTAAGTTTTTGTCTGAAGAGTTGTAAGGAAGGAAGGGAAGTAAGTTCAATAGGTAGAAGGTTCCAATTTTTTCCAGCCATGTTGTGAGACTTGTTGATGTTAGCTAGGAGTTTATTTGAAGAACGCAAGGCATTAAGATTTTTGTAGGGAGTTATGAGGTCTGAGAGTATTGGAGTATTGTTTGGCTGGTAAAGGACATTATGGGCAATTGTAAGTTGGTTGAGTTGAAGCTGATTTTGAAGTTCAAACCATCCGAGTTGCTTAAGATTCTGACAGTGATGAGTTCTGAGGGGTTTACCAGTGGCAAATCTGGCAATATTATCATAAGAGGTAGCAAGTTTGAGAAGATTATTTTTGGATAGGTTAGTGTATATTGGTGAGGCATAGAGCAGAGTAGAGATTAGATGGGAGTGGGCAATGGTAGTTCTTGCTATTGGAGTAAGGAAGGGTTTGACTCTGTACAGGCAGCCCATTTTTCTGTTAACTGATTTTATAGTATTGTTAATGTGGGTGTCGAAGTTAAGGTTGTTGTCTATTGTAATACCAAGGAGTTTGGTGATAGAGTCTGGGTAAATGAGAGTACCATTGTTAGAAATGACTGAGATATCTATTGGTGTGGACCTACAAGTAGGAGTAAAGAGTAGGAGCTTTGTTTTTTTGGATTCAGTAGAAGGCAGTGCTTTAAGAGCCATGTCTCAGCTATGCTAAATACTTTCTGGGTTTGGCATTACAGTTCAGAAGCAGATTTTGCTGTGCAGATTAATGTAGAGTCATCTGCATATTGTATACAAGTTGCAGTGGGAATAGCCAAGTAGAGATCATTAATAAAAATTGAAAATAAGAGAGGACCTAGAATGGAGCCTTGGGGAACTCCCAGTGTGACTGGCAGGTGGGATGATAGATTATTTTCCCAGCGCACTGCTTGTTGCCTATTGCTCAGGTAGGAAGTAAACCACTTTATAGATTGAGTATCCAGGGAAAGCGATTTGAGAATATTGATAAGTAATGTGTGGTTTACCATATCAAAAGCCTTTGAAAGATCAATAAATAGTGCTGAAGAGAGTAAATTGTTATTGCAGTTTCTATTGATGGTGTCTGTAAAGGATAGGAGGGCAGTGGTGGTACTATGGAATGGTCTAAAGCCAAGTTGGTCCTTAGCTAGTAAGTTGTGTTGAGTTAGATGGCCTATTAGTTGATGGTGAATGCATTTTTCCATTATTTTTGCTAAGGGGGATAGAAGGGCTATGGGTCTATAGTTAGAATATTCATTGGAGTTGCCACCATTGTGTAGGGGGATAATGTGTGAGACTTTACAGCTAGTAGGGATATATCCTTCTTTGATGGTTCTGTTTATCAGGATGGATACAGGATAAGCAACTGCTTTGGCTGCTTTTTGTAGGTATTCAGCTGGGATTTGGTCAGCGGAAGGGGTACAAGGCTTTAGTTTTGCTAGGAGCTTGAAAATAAAGTTAGTGGATATAGGTTGTAATAGGAAGGTAGGAAGAGTGCTTGTTATGGGGGTGGGAATGCTAGAGGTGTCAGGAGATAGCTGACTGGCTAGAGTTTGGATGGCATCTGTGAAGAAGGAGTTAAAGCCATTAGTAGTTTGGATGGGAGTCTCATGGTTCGCTCCTATTGGTGTTGGTGTACTGGAGTGTCCTGGATAAAGGAGTCTATTGATATTTGCCCAGAATCTTTGAGGGTTATTTTGGTGTGTTTGCTGTATTTTGTAGCAAAAGTTTTTTTGTCTAAGAGTATGGTGTTTTTAGTAGCATTTCTTATTTGTCTAAATGTCTGTTGAGTAGATGAGCTTTTGGTAGTTCGCCACCTAGTCCAGGTTTTATTTCTAAGTAGGATTTTTTTCCTGGTATCTTTGGTGAGCCATGGGGCTGGTTTTGACCTAATTCTTATATTACGTATAGGTGCATGTTGGTCTAGGATAGTTACGAATTTAGAGTTAAAGTATTGGACAGTCTCTCCTAATGGGAGGGTTTTTAGACAAGTCCAGTTACACGCACTAAGTTCGCTCAGAAATAGTTCTTGGTTAAATTGCTTGTTGGAACATAAAGTCCTATACGATGTTGGGTGGGAGATATCTATTTTTTTGCCTAATTATATAGGTTAAGCAATGGTCACTTACATCATCAGGGCAGGTGCCTACTTTGTATGTTTGGTGGTGATTATTAATCAGAATCCAATCTAAGGTGCTCTCTTTTTGGTTTGGTTTGTTACTTCTAGTTGGGGAGGTGATGGTCTGAGAGAAGCCATGAAGGTTAATATGAGAAGTAGGATGCTCAGTATTGATGCACTTCCAATCTATATTGACATCACCTAGGATTAAAGTTTCTTGTGAGAAGGTTGCTGTGACCCAGCTAAGAATATCCTCTAAGTTGCTAATATTATTTCCAGGAGGTAGATAAATGCATAAGATATTTATAGATTTATTTGAATTAAGCTGAATCTTGGAAATAAGGATTTCTGCATTATTGTCCTTAGGTGGGGTAAATGGTGAGGTAGTAACTTGTAGCCCTCCTTTGAAAATAATTGCTACTCCCCCTCCCTTTCTTTTTGTTCGGTCATTTCTTAGTATGTTATATACTGGTGGGATAATCTCATTATCTTGTGTCTGTGGTTTTAACCAAGTTTCTGTTAAACATAAAATGTCAAAAGAGTATATGTCTAAGAGAGAATGGTGATGAGGAACTTTATTGTTGATGCTTTGGATATTGAGATGTGCTATCAGAAGAGAATTGGGGAGTTTAATTGGTCTGGGTGGGATAGAGGGATTGGAGGTATAAGCATCAGTAGGTAGGACATTTGCAGGGCCTGGGTTAGGCTGGATATCACCATTTTGTAAGGATTGATTTTTTAGAATGTACAGTGCATAATGTAGATTACTTATTAGAAATTGATATTTCTTGGTTGAGGGATTATAGTATTTAATGTGGGATAGTCTGTGGAACTTTGCAAGTAGGTAGCTAGGTGCAGATATTATATTTATATTATTTGGAGAGATGAGTATATGAAAGGATGTTTGTTTAGTTGGGTAGTGAAACTGAGAGTAATGTAGGTGCTCAAAGGAGGTTAAGTGATATGCTGAGGTTATAAAATATAGTAGTGTGGCAGTAAGTAGTAGTTTCACAAGTATTGACAAGGTTGTGGTAGACATGGTGATAACAGTTGGTTGCAGGGTATTAAAGGTAGCTAGGAGAGGTAAAATTTGTAATAGACACGGTGTGAGTGGTAAGGCTAAAAGGAAAAGTATTAAGTAGTTAGAGCTGTAATTGATTAGGTACAGTAATAAGGTGTGGTGCTAATTGTATCTGAAGGTGGGAGTTTGTGATTTGTTGGTTGGAGAGGAGGGTGTGACCAAGAAGTATAAGTTTAGCGGCACTGGGGGTGGGTGAGATTTGGGGTTAGGGTAGGGAAGTGAAGTGAGCCTGCAAGGCGAACGGAGCGGGGTTCAGCTTGTTCTAAGGAGTTTTCACAAAAAAACAATGTGGGAAAGAGCTCAGGTAAGTCCCAAGGTAGATAATGCTTTATATGAATAGTATAGACAGAGTCTAGGCAGGCTGGCAAGGTCAGTATAGTTAGGGAAATAAAAGAAGATTAGAAGAAAGTGGTGAAGCTAAGGAGTGTTACAAGTAGAGTAGGAGAAGGGGGGAGAAGAAGGAGGCAGGTTGGTTGGTCCTGGTGATGCTTAGCTCTTAGTTCAAGGAGAGTAGTTTTTAACAGTTTAACATACAGGCAGAGAGCACATACATGAGTTTATTTTCCTTCTTTTAAGGTGTCAGGGACTGATAGGCAATATCCATGCAAATGATGTGGTTGGTATTTAGTTGGGGGTTCCTGAAGAGTGGATGAGAAGCCTTGGATGAAAGTAGTCCAGGGGAAGGATGTCCTTTACCACCTAAAAAAAGAAGGGGAGAGGAAGGAAGGTTAACTCTATGTTAGTGGAGTAAGTACTTACCAAAGAACCCAGGCAGTGTGGAAAAGTCAAGCAATGAACAGTGAGTGGGATAGCTGAGAGAGAGAGGGGGTTAGTGGAGAGTAGCATACATTGGGTTAGGATATTATCTTAGTAGGAGATGGGATACACAAGATAGAGGATAGAATGAGGATATTATGAGAAAGAAATGAAGAAGATTGAGAAAAAAGACATACAGAAGAGCAGGATAGGAGAGAGTACTAGTATTAGGAAAGGAAAAGCAGAGTGAAAGAAGGGAGAATAATTAGATGCAGCAGTCAATAAGTCACCAAGAGGACAGTTAAGAAAAGTCTTGCTCTTAGTAAGTAGAGCTAGACGTTATACACTAATATTACTATCAAAAGTACAGAGTAATAATAAACTACGATAAACAGCAAAACTTTTAAACAGAGCTATAACCTTACACTTCTATTTCAGTAGCAAACATTAATATCAGCAGACATTGGTTCAAAAATGCAGTATCTGAAAAGGCTAATAAACAACATTAAGGATAATTGCACTGATAACTATAATAGGGTAGGCTGTATAACAAATATGGCAGGATTCACTATAACTGTGTTAAAGGCAACAGCCATTGATATTAATAATGTATATATATATATATATATATATATATATATATATATATATATATAAATATATATATATATATATATATACACACACAGTTGTATGCATGTGACTGCACTGAGGTATATATATACTGTTGTATGCGTGTATGTGAATACACTGAGGTGTATACACTGTTGCATGCATGTGAATACACTGAGATGTATATACTGTTGTATGCATGTGAATACATTGAGGTGTATACAATGCTGTATGTATTTGAATACACTGAGGTGTATATGTGAATACACTGAGGTGTATATACTGTTGCATGCATGTGAATACACTGAGGTGTATATACTGTTGTATGTATGTGATTACACTGAGGTGTGTAAATTGTTGTATGTATGTGAATACGCTGAGGTGTATACACACGCTATGTTTGTCAGTTGTTTTTGTTGAAATACACAGCCACTATGGCAACTGTCTTTCCCTTTAAATAGATCGTCTTGTGGCCACAGGCAAGTTTGTTAATTAGCTGCTTGAGGTCTGAACTTTCACTTGGTTAAAAATCAATGAGCTCTGAGCCACATCATATCCAAAAAGTAAACTGTGGCCAGCTCTCCATCATTGTGGTGAGCATGTTTCTGAATCCTAGGTATAATCTTTTGATGGAGGGAAAATATAAGGCAGACTAGGAAAGAAGTTTATAAGATATGTGTTCCACATGATATTTAAAAGCAGTTTATAAGATAAATAAATTATTTTGAACAGTATGACTAATGTAAGGATTGTTTATGATTCAAAAATAAGCCTTTATTAATGTGATTTGCCCAGAATTTTGTTTATGAAACTAAATACTTACATGTGTGCTTACAGAGAAGTGAAAATGCATGGGATTCAGACAGGTGTACCATAATGTGAAAACCTTATCTCAATAGCGTTCTGTGTAGCAAAAATCCTAGTTATACAGGCAATAGTCTGTTTCTACTTTTTTAAACTGGCATTAGTCGTAGTATGGAGAACAGTCTCAATGGTTAAGCTGCATGCATTTGCTTTCCCACAGAAATGGTGTTAACAATGGATTAAAAATAACTAGATCAAGTGCAAGATGGCCACCATTCTGTAAGCACTGCATATCTACAGCTCTTCAAATATCCAGAAGAAAATCTAACCCTGAGGACATACCACGAGTTTTCTTACATTAATTTTTGGCTAAAATTAAAACTACTACAGTTGATTATCACTTAAGAGGTGAATGGACATGAGGAATTAAACAAATCAACAGGATTAGAACTGATTGACTGTCTGACTCTGAACAGAGAACTAAACAAAGGAATTGTCTGATCAGTAACTTGGCTTATTTACTATTTAGTTATAATAAGTACTGCATCACTTTACAATGTCAAAAGAAGACAAAAATATGGAAACAACAACAACTAAAACCAAATTATCAGAACTTCAATCACCAGAAAAAGATTTAACTTCGAAAAGGCAGAAGATCACAAAACAGCAGGAACTTCTAAAATCAGGAATGAGACATAAACCGGATCAGCTGGCTAATATGGAAGATATTAAAACTGCTCTGTTACCCATCCAAGAAGCTTTGAAAGAACTATCTAATCAGGTACAATCTTTTGGTACTACATGCAGTCAAATTCTAGAAAGGATGGATAAAACAGAAGCCAGAATAGCTGAGAACGAAGACAAAATAACACTGCTTGCTAAAAAACAGACATTCATGACCTAGATATTCAGTCTATGCAAATAAAATTCTGGACTTGGAGGCACGATCCAGGAGAAATAATATAATTATCAGAGGGATACCAGAAACTATTCAATATAATGATTTAATTTCAACTATCACACAAATATTTGCAACGTTGTTCAATGACTCTGATATGGCTAAACAAATAGTAATAGAGAGAGCTCATAGAGCTCTCAGAGAAGCTCAAGCTTCAAATATACCTAGACCAGTATACGCTAAAATACTTAACTACCAAGACGTAAACAAAATAATACTAACTGTAAAAAAGAATGGAGGTTATATTATGTGGCATAATAATAAAGTTTCCATGGCTCAGGATTTACCATTACAAATAAGGCAAGCTAGACAAGCACTATCTGCATATTGCAGGTTTCTCATCGAAAAACACATTAAATTTCAAATGAAATACCCTAACACATTAATTTTTACAGTCGATGATTCCAAATATTCCATATCTACAAAAAAAAGAAGCAAAAGTTACCTTTTTGAAGATTTTTAAGTCTCTTCCTGCTTCAGAAGCCTGATCTGACCATCCAGTCCAACTGCCATAACATGGATCCTTGGATTTGCTTGTTGCGAGGACTCGAGGCTTCTAAATCCTTTGTTTGTCCTTTAGTGCACCAGGCCTCTTGGAAAGCAGTTATTTCATTTTTTTTTACAGCTTCTGATCATCTGCGAGGATCTTCCGAGATTTTATGGCTTCTACAAACTGTGCTCCTTCACGAATCAACAGGAAATCCTTCTGCTGCTGCTGAGGGTCTGTTTTCGATGTGGCACTTCTGGAAGTCCGTTCGCTTAATGGTTCCCCCATTGCAAAGTCGAGGACACGCTTACAAGATCAGGAATCAGCAATTCAGTTTGGAAGAAGGGAAAAGTTATTTAGACTGCAATTTTGATATTCGTGGACATTTAAAGTATGTAAGGTGTATTTAGTTATCCAAAGTAAGCTCTGAATTCATTCAGGTATGCAAACAATTTAGTTCATGTTGTAGATGCTTAAAATGTGTTAATTAAGTGATTGTTTAGAGGAAATACAGCTTTTAACATAATTTTAATAGCTGAAGATAGATTTAATGTGTGTAGCATTTATTTATTTATTTTTTCTCTTTCTTTCAGGAATATCATGCTGAGTGTTGATGTTGCTAATAAGCTTGTAGAATATTTCATTGCTGCTATGTTCTAATATTGTAAATGGTTAGATAATTAGATGGTCTATGAAGGGGTATTTAGCAGTTAAAGAGACCGTGAGATGTTACACTGTTGGTTCTTCAGGAATGTGAGGGAGGTTTTGGTTATGTATTAATATCTTAATTTAGGGTATAACATATATAAGTTAGTTTCTATTTTAAGTATGCAATCTAGTTTAATGATATTAGTATAGTTAGGGTTAACATAAAGGTAGTTATCATATTGTTGGTTCCGACTATTATGAGAAATATAGTACTTAAGTGTTAAGTATTTACTTTTCTTTAGTTTCTCTCTCAAGTGATAATACATCCGGTGAATTATCTTTAATTTAATAATTCTACTGTTTAACATGGGTTAGTGTCTCATATTTGATTACTCTAGATTTAAATGTGGTTGTTAGATATCTTATTGAGACACAACCAGTTATTATAAGTAAACAAACATTTGAGATTTATCAGAGAAGAATAATAGTAACTGTATGTGTAGTTAAGACCATTTATTTGATATGTTTAACTAAATAGTTTGTTCAAGAGGTGTAGATATCTATCAGTGTTTATTAGGGAATGTTTTGGTTAGTCTTTGTAGAGTTAGATGTAGCTTTTATAGGTTTTTTGCATAACTTTGACGTTATATTTTTTAAGGTAAAGAATAGATATTTAGTAAGGTTATTTACCCGTGAAATTCTTAACGTTGTAAAGAACCTATGTATGTCCTGGTCCAGGGGAATAGTGGATAGGCACTGGTGTGGGACGGGATTTCGAGATTGCTTCCAGACAATATATATTGTGCTAGTATATTTGAATTTATTACAGTTTCTCAATTTTAAAGTATACTTAAACGAATTAAAGATCTTAGTATGTGGATAATAGATTCATGGAATACTAAAGGGCTCCAGAACATGAAAAAAAGGAAATTATTTCTTCATTTATTTCTCCAGACAAAGGCATATTTTATTTTACTGCAAGAAACCCATTTGACTAATGACCAATGGGCAGTTATTAAGGATAAGAAATGGATTAGAGAGGTAGTAGCTTCAGAAGGGACAACTAATAGTGCAGGAGTTGCTATCATTATTAAAGGTAAATATCAAGAGAAAATTCTAGATTCTAAAATAGACAAAGAGGGAAGATGGTGCTATGTAATTTTTTCATCTATCCTTTATGATAAACCTGTCTTACTTTTTAATATATATGCCCCGTGTACCAATCAACAACTTTTTATAGCATCACTTTATTTTATCCTTAATCAATATAATAATTATTATATAATAATAGGAGGGGATTGGAATACATATCAAGATCCCAAATTGGATAAATCAAGTTCACACAGGTCTTTTAATAATCAAGCAGTAATAGCATTAAAGGAACTTAAAGAAGATTTTAAACTATATGATCCTTTTAAATATACAAACAACCAAATAAATACAACTAACTTCACATTTTTTCAAGTTGTCACAAAATGTGGTCTAGGATAGATTTTTTCTTGATTTCAGATGTACTAATTAATTTAGATCCCTGTGTATCCATACAAGCTCGACACTTATCGGATCATTCTAGAATCACATTAAGTTTTAACAAAGACATTAAAAATAGTCTACGGCATAAAGGTTATAATTGGTCTCTAAATCCAAATTTATTAAATAAAGAAGAAATAATCCATGAAATTCAAGAGACTTTTAATCTTCTACTAGTTAACTTTTCCAAACAGCGACATCCACCTGATATAGAATGGGCGACAACCAAAGCACAAATAAGGGGAACTTTTCTTCAAAAAGCTACTTATTATAAGAAAATACAAACTAGAGATATACAAGAACTGGAATCTAAAATTAAGTTATTTGATCAGGACTTAATTAGGAATTATAACAAACAAACTGAAACGGAATTATTAAAATGTCAAAAGGATCTGTTTTTGCTTCAAAATAGTAGGTTGTCGTTTCATGAACATAAAATACTGGTAAAATATGCCAATCATATTCAGAGCCCATCAAAAGCATTGGCTAGTATCATTAATCAATCGAAAATACATTTTCAAATTCCTGAAATACAGTTTAACAATAAAAGATATACTAATACTGAAGATATTACGAATACCTTTGAATTAATATTCTCTCAAATGTTTGGTGATCATCAGGGATTACTTACAAATAAGATTGACAATGATTTTCTGCAGAAGATTATCTTTCCGAAAATTGGTGATGAATCTCATGCGGGTTTAATTAAGCCAATTTCCTCTGAGGAGATAAAAGATACAATTAATAATTTGAAACCCCATAAAGCTCCAGGACCGCATGGTCTGACTGCAGAGTTTTACAAAACCTTTTGTGATATTCTAGGTAAAATACTTCCGCATATATTTAATTATATAATCAACAATAAAATTAATGATCCACACTTTAATGCTTCGAAAACAATTCTTAATCCTAAAGAAAATGCAGATCTTCAAAACCCGGATAACTATAGACCTATTTCACTTTTAAATATAAACATGAAAATTATGACCCCTATTTTAGCTAATAGATTGAAAAAGGTAATAAATTTAATAATATCTAATGAACAAGCTGGCTTTATAAACGGCAGACAAACTACTGATAATATGTTATCACTTCATACACTAATTTCTTATGCCAGTCATAGAAATCTTAATGTTTACACACTCATAATTGATGCACAAAAAGCTTTTGATAGAGTTAATTTAAAATTTTTGTTTGATATTTTACCATACTTCAATATACCCCAAGACTTTATTTTAACATTAAAAAAATTATATAATAATCCTTATACAACTTTATACATTAATAAAAACTATTCTAAAAGAATACAAATTAAGAATGGAACGCATCAAGGCTATCCGTTATCTCCTATATTATTCAATTTATACTTAGAACCATTATTTTTACATATTAAGCAAAATATATATCATAATGCCCCAATAATCTATGGTACTAAAATATCCATGGCTGCTTTTGCTGATGACCTTAATATTTACTGTATGACGCCTGTTTCAGATACCAAGAAAATACTAAAAGCAGTGGAAGATTTTGCAGAGATATCTAATTACAAAATAAATCTTAGAAAAACCAATTTATTTCCTTTAAAAATTCCTAAACCCTTTTCACTTTTACTATTGGTAGGTCAGTTAAAATCCGAAGGAAAAAATAAAATATTTGGGTATTGTTTTTTCCACAGATAATAGAGATTTTTATGTGAATAATGTTAAGCTGATTTGGGATCATATATTGTCTAATTTAAAAAGATGGAATAATCTGAAATTACCAACAATGGCAAAGGTTTCAATCATTAAAATGAATGTACTCCCCAGAATGTTATATATTTTTCGAGCTTCTCAAGTCTCAATTTCTAAGAAATTCTTTAAACAAATTTATATGGAATTAGCTAAATTTGTATGGGAGCCTAAGAAAACTAGAATATCTTATGATAAATTGATGACTCCGAAAAATAAGGGAGGTTTAGACTTACCTAACTTTGAGTTATATTATTTAATAATAAATTCTAATAGAATCTTAAGAGTGGCTAACTTTGATATATCCAGTAGTAAATGGTCGCCTAAGTGGTTGGTTCTGAACTATAAACATGCTGTTAGTTTGGATATTAACTCTAAGGTATTACCCTTTTTACAGAAAGATACCTTCAAATTGTATGCTTTGATGGAGCATATTAGAGTATGCATAATATCGTTACAAAATTTGTTTCAATCTTTAAATCTCGTGCAATATATGATGACTTTCCAACCCTTTCACAAGAATCCGAATTTGAAAATCAATAATCAATTGATAGATCTTAAAAAATTTCCACTTATAGTTAATCTAACTGTACTTGATTTATACCCTTATCTTGGTATCTCAATACAAGACACGTTAAAAGAAATGAGCCTTCCTAAATCTTATTTAATTATAATGAGACAATTAAAGGATCTTTCCATAAGTTATTTTAATGATTTCAGAATTAAGGAAGAAGATTTAACTAATTGTTCAAATTTATGGCAAACTCTTATGCAGGACTCTAAATATATAATGTCTACATATAATCTGGTAAAAGACTTGAAATATAAAAACCAAATACTCTTGTTAAAATACTGGAAGGATAAAATAACATTGATTGATGATAATAAAATATTAAAAGCAATTAACCTAACTTTAAAATCAGTATCGCTCCAAAAGTTATTATTTACGCAATTGATGATATGTAATAATGCCTATTACACTCGTCTCTGTCTGCATAAATTTAATTCCAAAAATTCACCTAAATGTCCATATTGTATTGATCAAACGGCTGACCTTTTACACATGTTCTGGAGCTGTAAATGTATATTTAAACTTTGGAACTCTTTAAAAATTCAATTACAAAAAATGGGTTATCAGCATTCCACACTTTCTTGGGAATTTATGATTCTACATATCCCGCCAAACAACTTGGACAGATCCGAAATAATCATACTTATAAATATTTTCTTATTAATGAAGCTTTATATAGCTACAAATTGGTTGAATCCATCCCAGATTTCATGGGAAAACTTTAAAAGTGTAGCGATAAAACATATTCTAGCACATAAATTATTAATCAAAGATCATAAGAAAAATATAAATAATCCGAAAATCTGGGAACAAATCTTTAATATTGTGTTGGCTTAATGTTCCAAATCCAGTTATCCACTGGAAGTACATACTTAAGTTGGAAGTCCATATTAATAAGCCTGTATATTGATACCAGATCTTTTAATACTCTTTTCCAGAATTTTATTTCAATGTATAATGATCTTATTTAACTGTTGGAAGCATTCATGTATATAATGTATATATATTGTAGCATTGTTGTTATAAGTTTCTTTTAGATACTGTTTTCCTTTTCGTTTTTTTTGCTTTGTGTATTATTGTTTTAACAACTGGAAAATAATAAAGATTTATTATTGAAAAAAAAAAATAACTAGATCAAGTTATTTTTTTGTTCAGACAAAACAGCGACTGCAGCCTTTTGATGATGGTCATCCATCACTTCAATGTGGATGGTTGCTGCATGTTCTCCCACCGAAGATAGTTATCATAGAGCCATGCGTGTGTGTGCACGTGTACTACTGTAGATACATGAATGCAGCTGCATGGATGGAATTGTGTTTGTGTGTGTGTGTGTGTGTGTGTGTGTGTGTGTGTGTGTGTGTGTGTGTGTGTGTGTGTGTGTGTGTGTGTGTGTAAATGTGGGGGAGGGGAGTAAATGGGTGAGTGTGTCCATGAGTGTGACTGGGTG
This sequence comes from Protopterus annectens, assembly GCF_019279795.1. Taxonomy (NCBI): domain Eukaryota; kingdom Metazoa; phylum Chordata; order Ceratodontiformes; family Protopteridae; genus Protopterus; species Protopterus annectens. The sequence continues at coordinate 1,296,453,277 of NC_056731.1, forward strand.
AGACCTGAGCTGTGTGTGTGTGTGTGTGTGTGTGTGTGTGTGTGTGTGTGTGTGTGTGTATAATGAATATGTGAATGTGAGTGTGGTGGGAGGAGGAGCTGTTATATTTGCTTACTCCCCTAGACTGATGAGCAACTCTTACAACACTGAAGGTCAGGGAAATACTATTGGGCCTATGTCAGAAGACTTAAAGACCAGATTACCGAAACCGAGAAAATCTTGAAATGTTGAACTGGTTTCTCCTCTGGAACCAAATTGTAAATCCTATGTGTTGGTAGTTGGACAGACAACAATACACTCCAAATTAAGGAAAAACTGCAATTTATTAAGTGCTTTCATTCACAAAAGTAGGAACTTCATCAACAGATTCTGATGAAGTTCCTACTTTTATGAAAGAAAGCACTTAATAAACTGCAGATTTTCCTTTATTTGGAGTGTTTCTTTGTCTGTCCAACTGCCAACACACAGAATTTAGAGTTTGGTTGTATTTTTATCATTCCAAAGCCTTGTTCATGTTTAGAAGTTCTCCTCTGGAAGCCAGTATTTTCGGAGGTTGGGTGTTTGCCCTTTCTCCATTGTGGACCAATCTTGCAGTTGGTATATATAGTAGGCAAGGGGTATACGCAGGGGCCACTCACACACACATGGGGGGTGCAGGTGGGCTTGCCCCACTGCAAAAACACTTTTTTTGTGATAGCAACTTCCAGAGCAGAAGCCAGTTTGATGTTCTGAGATTCATTCATCTCATTTTCAATAATGGTCTTTTGATCTTCTGTCATAGATCTGAACTCGACACCAGGGTTATCCTTTCATCTTGCATGTTAAGGGCACTTGTACATAACATGGAACTAGAGGAATAATAGCCAACAGAAATAAGCTTATATCACCACACCATAACAGTGCTTACACATAACATGGGATTGGGGGACACTGGATACAAGTAAATACCTTATATCACAATGGCTCAATGGTACTTAACGAGTGGATGGGACTACTAGACACCAGGAATGCTCTGTGTAGCATGACTTAAAGACACATAATAAAAACAACTAAAACTAAGACAACATGGATCGGCAGGAACCATTAGACATCAAGGATATTATACATAATATACCTTAAAGGAGCTAAAAGGATTCAAATCCTGCAATTCTGCCTCCCAAAAAGGATATTTGTCATCTAAGCCACCATGGATTTAACAGGAAGTAGGACTAAGAGTTGAACAACAAGTTAAATTACAAAGTGGGGTGATGCCTTTAAGCCTTGTACCCTCGCAATGGAACGCATCATCATTAACCCACTGTGCCAACTGATAAATTAGTGCATCAAGGGTTTTTTCACCATATGTTACAAGGGAGAGGGGCGGGCCATAAAAAGCTTAACTCTCAACCTGATAGTACAATAATCTCAGCAAAACAAAAATTAATGGTGAGGCAGAGAGGGATGAATTTTACTTATTCCTCCTATAACTTCAAAAATGAATAGATTAGCAGTAACATGCATTTACTGATGGTTATGAAGTTTGGAACTCTACTGTATGGCATTAATAACTGACTGTAATCTTACATGATTTACAAGAGAAGGAAAAATGAGACACCTGGAATTTTCTGAAAACATAGGGACAGATATGGGGTATGTGGTGTGTGTGTGTGTGTGTGTGTGTGTGTGTGTGTGTGTGTGTGTGTGTGTGTGTGTGTGTGTGTGTGTGTGTGTGTGTGTGTGTGTGTGTGTGTGTGTGTGCGTGTGTGTGTGTGCGTGTGTGTGTGTGTTTGTCTGTCTTTCTGTGTCTGTGTTTATGCATGTGCATGTGTGCACTTGTGTATGTGAGTGAGTGTGCATGCTTGAATGTGTGTATTGTGAGTGGAAGAGTGAATGAAGTGGATGCCTTTGCTAAAACAATTCATCAGCAACCACTGTTAACTACCACAAGAAAGTCTTGGTCTTCACTCAAGGTAGTTAACAGCAGTTCAGAGACATGCAAATTAGCTGATGTGTCTCAGCATCACAAAATATCTCATCAAGGGAACATGGCCTTTTTTCCTTAGCCATTAATGAGAGTGCTGGGATTTTTTCTAAATCCCTGCAGGTAAGTTTCTGGTATACGGCAAGAGAAATGTTATAGCTCAGAAAGAAGATCTAGTAATATTTTCTTCCCATTAAAAATTTAGAGACTCATTTTAACTTATTAATCCACTTAGGATTTGGAGACTAATAAGTTGCGCAAAAGGAAAAAAATATATATGTGGAGCAAAGCAATTGGCATCACATTAATTAAACCTAACAATGAAAATATTTACTATTAATTTTTTTAACCTTTCTTCAATTACCTCCAAGAAGTGTTTATTTGATATTGTTATTATATGAAGAAAATGATGCTTATAAATAATTCTTACAAATTTAAATAGTTTTTTTGTTAATGTTATCAATTTCATCCTCCAATGCATAATCAAGTAAAACAAATGCCTTCCATTTAACTAATTAGTGAAAATCAGAATTAAAAACATAAAGCATCATCATGACCTAGTACTCTCCTGTTTTTAAGATACATTTAAAATCTCCAGAGTCATTCTGGCCCAGTATCTGTGTTGCTTATCTCTCTCTCACTCTCTCTCTATATATATATACATATGTGTGTGTTTCTTCCCCCTTTGATCCACTACAAATGATAAACACTTTATGAAGCTACACATGCAATTGAATGCTTATTTAAATCATTTGTGGGCTGTTTCTGTTTAATGGCAGCTTTTGCTGGATTACCTAATAAAGGCAGTTCAGTATCAGTTTGTTGTTTTTGCTGGAACTGTCTTTTTTATTGTAAGAACATTTTCATATGCGACGTGTGCTACCAGCTTGCATAAGTTTACTATGCTAAAGTTAATAGTTCTATCTCTGGTGCTATCTGAATTATCTTCCATTCATACACTGTCTTCTGTAACCTGTAGTAGGGAGAAAATATATTTTGATGAAGGAAATCCATATTTGTCCATGTCTCATGGAGGTCTGGGTCTTTTTATTCGCTGTTCTCCACTGGATTCAGTGGATTTTGACACTGCTCAAACACATTATCTCCAGTGGAAAGGACAAAAGGAAAGAGAGACTCCATTCAACGCAGCTCTGACACCCAGCTTCAGAAAATGAGTACACTGCAGTGGATATAAAAAGCTTACACACCCCTGTAATTAAACCAAAAGGTACAGTATTAGTTTAAGGGTGTGCACACTTATGCAACCAGCTTATTGTACTTTTTTATTTTTTATATTTTTCCCCTAACAGATTTGTTTTTTCAATTGAAGTGTACAGGTTATAGGTCACATTAAAGGTGGGAAAAGTTTTGAAATGATTTATTGTGGTCTCATTTTTTATATCACAAAAACCTGTCATTTTAACAGGGGTGTGTAAACTTTTTATATCCACTGTATGTCTGATACCTCATTCTACCCTCACTCCCCCATTCCACTATATGTCAATGCAGTAACAGAATGTTTAACTTAGCCACAAAATGGGGCTATATTCAAAAATATTTCCAGGCTGTCTTCTGATCCAGACAGCAATCCAACATAAATGTTGTCCAACTTTTTTTTGAAATTGTATACTGAGTCACTCAATACACAGTCAATGAGGTTCCATGAAATGAATGTTTCTTTATTTCTTAAGTAGTTACTTTCTCAACTAAGTTACTACAAAGCAGCAAGTATGCATTCCATTCCATTCACTGTGTAAACTAATTGCAGCTAGCTTAGTGTAGTGATATTTGTCTGTAACTGAGCAATTGTTATACATGCACTGAACAGGTCACCTTACAGTGTATTCATTACAGGCCAAATAAATTATTGTAATATGTGAAACAGGAACCATACCAGTTCTGACACACAGCAAGATATTCAGACATTATAGATATAGGGGTTTCCAGCTGTGCTACATATGTTAAAGCAAGGCAACTCTCTGCAGAGGAGACTTTGCTGCTTTTATAATACCTTTATAAGTATTTTAGAGAGCCATCTGCATTAAGAATGTACTTTCAGAATAAACTGATGCCCGAGGGGAGACTGCCATCAATCTCTGTCTCTCTGAAAAAGGAAAAAAAAAACAGGCATACCTGGATGAGCAGAACAATGTCATCACAGGAATGATGTCATAGAGACTATATGAAGGAATTAGAGGAGATGGTAAAAGCAAAGTGGCTATAGATATGGTGCATGTTCAACTGAGTTTTTTTTTTTCATTTAGTTAGCTGGAAGTCAGTGTGTGTGGTGAATTGTGTCATGTCACTGTCATTTCTGATTGCTATGTGTGCTGTGGCTGCCGTTAGATGAATGCAATGACCCTAAATATATGTGGTTGATGTCTGTATGGGAGGAGAACACAGCAGAAGTACAATATATGTCTCTGTGACATGATAACATGAGTGCTACTATAGGTGTTGCATGCACATAAATACAGACAGTATGACTGATGTTTTCATGTATAGTGAGAGCAATGTACATAGAAATTTGACTTTGCCAGTGTCACTCCAGTTAATATATCAAACGTTCACTGCTGTATATCAACACTGATAATGAGAAGGGTTCTGGTGCATCTATGTGTAGTGACACCAACTTAAACACTTACTCGTGACACACTTGAAGACTGCATACATGGTCATGTATATCATAGTGTGGTTAGACAGTAATACTGATATAGGTTTGTAATGTTATGAGAGCCTGCATCTTATGGAATTCTAATTATGAATAATTTTCATGTGTAGCTCATGAAGAATTAGTGATGAACAAAACAGCTCCCATGTGCTGGGATAGAGGGCAGGTTACTATCATGCACTTCATACTAAATGCTACTGTCACATTGTGCAAAAGATTTTGTGTGTCACAGAGAGATCTTCACTTCCACATGCCAGCAGACATACCCACACAGAAAAGGGGTGGGGATGGCTATCACAACAACACAGTAAATCACAACAGCTTCTAGTAAAAAGTACATGAGTTCCTACACTACAGCAACTGGTGCGCGGGGGTGGTTAGCATTAGTTTTTCATGATCTTTTTCTTAATCAGCATGAATATCGACCCACCCTTTTTCTCATTTTGTACATAGGGTTGGAATGTCACATTAAAAGTGACCATCACCTAAATCCAATGTTCACTCCATCAGAACACAATATTCTTTTTAGCATTGCAGACCTCGCATTGTGTTGTCTGAATAAATGTCATGCTTTGTCAAAACACATTCATATATGACTTATTCACAACATTAATTGTTATATATACATTTTGATCTGTTAAAACAAGAATTGCAGACAAAGCCAAAAATATTAGAGGGGCAAAGGCCCAAATTAGAGACATATTTTAAATATTTTTTAAACCAAATAAAACGAGCGAAGTAGGGGTAAATGCTCTGATAACTATACCTATTAAGTTTAAAACAAAGAAATAGCACCAGAGCACTCCACGGCGATTGGACCATGCACAGAGAAAACTAGTAGCAATATAAGTAATAGTTCAAACATGTAGTATAAAATCCAAGGTTTATTGGAATTCCAGGTTAGCGCTTTCACCCTCATGGGCTTCTTCAGACCTTTTACATCTCATAAAAGTAATACTAACATTTATACTAAAGCCTCTATGACATAATTCTTTAATTAAGTAAAATAGTGTTCACCTGTAAGGCTTCATTCAAGAACAGTTTATAAATACTCAACCACAAAGCAACTTCTAAAGTTAAAGTATACATATATTAATATATATACTATGTTTATAAAAGTATATATAAAGAATATATAAAAAATACTTAAACATAGCATATATAAATATAAAAAATATAAAAAACAAATATATTTAAAAATGTTAACAATTTTTTTTAAATGTTATGTATATCAAAACATATGTATGTGTGCGTGTATATGCCATGCATCAATAAGATGTTATACAACAAATTATGCCAGTTCATATAAGAACTGTATATAAAGTGCATTTCATAATGAATTCATGTAAGAGCTGTATGAAGACTATATTATATGATATATACAATGATGTATACAAATATAATGTCCCATCTGACCTGCAGGTCTTTATCTAACAACTAACTTTCTATTTTTTAGGGTCAGTTTAATAGGGACTCTTTCATTAGTCCAGGTCTCTGATCTGCTCTTAGCATTATAATCCACCTGGCTTCTGTTCTTTCTGTATAGTTCCTTATGTCCCCACCCCTAGAATTGGGTTTGTTTACTTGTAGTACTAGAAATTTGAAGCTGCGTGTGCCATATGTGTTCATGACATGCTTGGATAATGCATTATGTGGGGATTGGATGCGTATATTATACAGATGTTCACGTATCCTATCACGTAACCTTCTATCAGTTTTCCCCACATAAAATGCATCACAGATCATGCACCTAGCTAGGTATGTGACATGCTGAGTGTCACAATTAGCTGTAGTGTTGAAGCAAAATCTTTTCATAGTGACAGGTTGTACAAAGCTGGTGTCCTCAGATATAAAGGGACAATAATTGCATTTATGGCATGGTCTGGTGCAATTTGATGTCTCACCCCTACCAACTGTAGTGGGGACTCTGGGTTGGCAGAGTAATCTGTGCAAGTTTGACTTATTTCTACAGACAAACAATGGCCTATTCCCCCACTACCTCTTTTAATTTGGGATCTGTAGTGAGGACAGACCAGTTCTTATAAAAAATCCCTTTCACACTGCTAATGTCTTGTGTATAATTCAGTGATACCCTAACTATGGGATGGTTCATCATCATATCAGTGATTCTAGTTCTCTCTGATGTTCCTTCTAAGTCTACAGGGTTTGCAAAATATGGACGTGCAGATTGAGTTCTAAGATCATATACCCCTTCAATCCCTGAGTATATCTCTTCTGGTGTATAAGATCTGGCAGCTAGTCTCCCTCATAATTGATCTAACTCATTCTTAAACCCTTGTTCTGTTGGATTCAAGCATGAGGCTCTTATAGCTTGACCTTTCACTATATTGTGGAACACAAAATGAGGATGCATGCTCCCTCTATGTAAGAGGGAGTTCTTGTAGCACGACTTCCTATATACACCTGTATTGAGTAGACCACTGTCTAACCTTTCAATATATACATCTAAAAATGATATCCATCTATCCGAACTCTCCATGGTAAAATTCAAAAAACTGGTCAAAGAATTGACCTCACAAAAAAACTTCTGTAGTTCATCTTCCGATCCTGCCCATAGGAGGAAAAGGTCATCCACAAACCTAGCACAATAAGTAACATTCCTCTTGAAGCTATCTAGTGGGAATAGTTTTTCCTTTTCCCAGTCTGCCATCACTAGGTTGGCGTAGCTATTGGCACATGATGTACCCATAGCCACGCCATCCTTCTGTATATAGACAGTATCATTGAACATGAAGATATTATTTTCCAAGATTGCCTCTAGCAAACCAGTAATTAATTCAGCGTGGGACATGGTATAATCAGTGTTCACCCTAAGACATCTCCGTATACTTTCTAACCCATGTTGGTTGGGTATAACTGTAAATAATGATTGTACATCAAGAGTCACTAATATGAAATGTAAATCAGTCTGTAACACATTCACTTTACTGTAAAGGTAAAGCAGAAACTGTTTAGTTTCCCTCAGGATATGAGTGAAACTATCTACAACTTTCCTTAGTTGTTTTTTTGCCATACAAGGAGAGGGGTTCAGTCACTCAACCTCTCCCTGCCACAATGGGTGTCATGGGTGGATTATGTGTATTCTTGTGGACCTTCGGTAACCCTTGAATGACTGGAATTAATGGATTTTCAACTAAAAAGAATGTGTATAGTTCCAAACTAATAATTTCACTTTTGGATAAGTCTTCTAACATACTTCTAATAGTTCCAACTCGTATATCTATTTCAGTCTTGGAGATTACTGAATAGAACTCACTGTTATCCAACATTGTTTTCATTTTGTCATCATAGTCCGTTCTGTTCATAACTACTACTGGTCCTCCTTTATCAGCTGGTCTAATCATAAGTGTGTTGTCACTCCTCAGATTATTCATAGCAACTCTCTGTTTTGAACTCAGGTTACCATACCATTTCTTTTTGTTATTATTGTTTAATCCATGCAAGTCCTCCTCTACCATTTTAACAAAAGCATCTATTAATGGATGTAGTATGGGAATAAATGTGCTGGGTCTCTTGAAAACTCCATGTTCACCCATTGATGAATGTCCCCCATAATCTAATTTCAGTTGGACATTACTTCCAAACAATTTCGTATCTATCACTGAGTCAGGTAGAATGCTTTTCATAGAGGGAATAAATGACAGTCCCTTATTCAGTACAGAGATTTCATCTTCTGTTAAAACTCTGTCTGAGAGGTTCCAAACTAATGTCTGGGTATTCTCTCCCATATCCTCTTGATTGTGGTTCCTACATCTTCCTCCCCTGAGCCCTTGCGTTTCTGTCTGCCCCTGCTCATTGACCTGTTTCTCCCTCCTCTGGGTACCTCGTTGATGGGCAAAGGAGTATGTTCATATGTTGTTTTATAGGAGCTTGCACTAGGGTCTTTCCTTCTGACAACAGGTTCCTGTAATAAAACATTGTTATTTAATGAGTTGTCATACTTGTGAGAGGTGCTTGGCCCTGTGCTTACTATTGGTGCAGGGGCCATCGCCTGCATATCAGTGTTAGATGTGATTGTTGCTAATAAGTTACTGTCTAATTGTACTGGGTTTGCCCCTGTAGTTACTACTGGAGTTAGAGCTAGGGTGTTCTGTTGTAAGTTACTGACATTACTAACATCATCCTGCACATTCAAAACAATGTTGCCTACAACATTGCTGATACTAGTACTTTGTATGTCTCGTCTACAACATGGTTCTTACTGGTACTTTGTATGTCTCGTCTACAACATGGTTGATACTAGTACTTTGTATGTCTCGTCTACAACATGGTTCTTACTGGTACTTTGTATGTCTCGTCTACAACATGGTTGATACTAGTACTTTGTATGTCTCGTCTACAACATGGTTCTTACTGGTACTTTGTATGTCTCGTCTACAACATGGTTCTTACTGGTACTTTGTATGTCTCGTCTACAACATGGTTCTTACTGGTACTTTGTATGTCTCATCTACAACATGGTTGATACTAGTACTTTGTATGTCTCGTCTACAAAATGGTTCTTACTGGTACTTTGTATGTCTCATCTACAACATGGTTGATACTAGTACTTTGTATGTCTCGTCTACAAAATGGTTCTTACTGGTACTTTGTATGTCTCGTCTACAACATGGTTCTTACTGGTACTTTGTATGTCTCGTCTACAACATGGTTCTTACTGGTACTTTGTATGTCTCGCCTACAACATGGTTCTTACTGGTACTTTGTATGTCTCGTACTTTAGGCAAGCGACTAAAATTATTCTTATTAGCACTATCATGCTCATTAACAATGCGTGCATCATGTCCTCTATAGTCAGTGTTTCTAGCAAAGTTATTCCTCGCCCAAGTGAAGACATGGCCATTTTTAAAATCGGCAGTGTCTCGCTGAATTCTGGAGCATTTCTGTTCAAATAACTTTTTCTCAAAGAGATACACATTATCCAAAAGTCATTCCATTAATTTATCCACCACTACTGCCGGATATTTAATTGTCACATAGTTCCGACAAGCACGTATCTTCTCTTGTAGTTCTAACTCGTGCACTGAGAAAAAGTCATTGAGCAGTGTCATATATTTAACACTCACCTCAATATTCAACTGTTGCCACTTGTAAAGTAGTTCAGGATAAAGTGCTCCAGTCGCAGGCATCTTAAGTACTCTCAGTCCTCTGGGTATGATTTTCCCGTCTATGCAGACCTCGAAATGCTGTCTCTGCATCTGTAGTTTCTTCAACTTCAAAAAATCAGCTTCTAACAGCTCAAAGTGTTCTGTGATTCCTTGTAGTATTTCCATTGATTCAGCACCATCTGTCTCTTCCTGTTCATTCACAACGAACATCATCAGAGGGTTGTCCCACCTTGCTACATATTCAGAAAACCTATTCAGGTCTTTCCTGCTTACTGAAGCTGCTCCTGCATTGTAAGGTAATTCGATATCAACAGTATCCTTCTCAGCCATGTCCCCTTTTATCGCAAGTACAGAAAACACTTTTTAAACCAAATAAAACGAGTGAAGGAGGGGTAAATGCTCTGATAACTATACCAATTAAGTTTAAAAAAAGAAACAGCACCAGAGAACTCCACAACAACTGGACTATGCACAGAGAAAACTAGTAGCACTATAAGTAATAGTTCAAGCATGTAGTATAAAATCTAAGGTTTATTGAAATTCCAGGTTAGCGCTTTCACCCTCATGGGCTTCTTCAGACCTTTTACATCTCATAAAAGTAATGCTAACATTTATACTAAAGCCTCTATGACATCATTCTTTAATTAAGTAAAATAGTGTTCACCTGTAAGGCTTCATTCGAGAACAGTTTATAAATGCTCAACCACAAAGCAACTTCTAAAGTTAAAGTATACATATATATATATATATATATATATATATATATATATATATATATATATATACTATGTTTATAAAAGTATATATATAAAGAATATATAAAAATACTTAAACACAGCATATATAAATATAAAAAAATATAAAAAAAAATATATTTAAAAATGTTAAAATATTTTTTAAATGTTATGTATATCAAAACATATGTATGTGTGTATATGCCATGCATCAATAAGATGTTATACAACAAATTATGCCAGTTCATATAAGAACTGTATATAAAGTACGTTTCATAATGAATTCATGTAAGAGCTGTATGAGTACTACATTATATGATATAAATAATGATGTATACAAATATAATGTCCCATCTGACCTGCAGGTCTTTATGTAACAACTAACTTTCTATTTTTTAGGGTCGGTTTAATAGGGACTCTGTCATTCAGTCCAGGTCTCTGATCTGCTCTTAGCATTATAATCCACCTGGCTTCTGTCCTTTCTGTATAGTTCCTTATGTCCCCACCCCTAGAATTGGGTTTGTTTACTTGTAGTACTACAAATTTGAAGCTGTGTGTGTGTCATTTGTGTTCATGACATGCTTGGATAATACATTATGTGGGGAATGGATGAGTATATTATACAGATGTTCACGTATCCTAGCACATAACCTTCTGCCAGTTTTCCCCACATAAAATGCATCGCAGGCCATGCACCTAGCTAGGTATGTGACATTCTGAGTATAACAATTAGCTGTAGTGCTGAAACAAAATCTTTTCATAGTGACAGGTTGTACAAAGCTGGTGTCCTCAGATATAAAGGGACAATAATTGCATTTATGACATGGTCTGGTTCAATGTAATGTCTCACCCCTACCAATTGTAGTGGGGACTCTGGGTTGGCAGAGTAATCTATGCAAGTTTGACTTATTTCTATAGGCAAATGATGGTCTATCCCCCACTATCTCTTTTAATTTGGGATCTGTAGTGAGGATAGACCAGTTCTTATAAAAAATCCCTTTCACACTGCTAATGTCTTGTGTATAATTCAGTGAGACCCTAACTATGGGATGGTTCATTGTCGTATCAGTGATTCTAGTTCTCTCTGATGTTCCTTCTCAGTCTACAGGGTTTGCAAAATATGGACATGCAGATCGAGTTCTATGATCATATACCCCTTCAATCCCTGAGTATATCTCTTCTGGTATAAAAAGATCTGTCAGCTATTCTCCCTCGTAATGGATCTAACTCATTCTTAAACCCTTGTTCTGTTGGATTCAAATGTGAGGCTCTTATAGCTTGACCTTTCACTATATCTGTATAATATATGCATCCAATCCCCACATAATACATTATCCAAGCATGTCATGAACACAAATGACACACACGCAGCTTCAAATTTCTAGCACTACAAGTAAACAAACCCAATTCTAGGGGTGGGGACATAAGGAACTATACAGAAGGGACAGACACCAGGCGGATTATAATGCTAAGAGCAGATCAGAGACCTGGACTGAACGACAGAGTCCCTATTAAACCAACCCTAAAAAATAGACAGTTGTTAGATAAAGACCCACAGGTCAGATGGGACATTATGCATCATTGTATATATCATATAATGTAGCCCTCATACAGCTATTACATGAATTCATTATGAAATGTACTTTATATACAGTTCTTATATGAACTGGCATAATTTGTTGTATAACATCTTATTGATGCATGGCATATACACACATACATATGTTTTGATATACATAACATTTAAAAAAAAATTAACATTTTTAAATATATTTGTTTTTTATATTTTTTATATTTATATATGCTATGTTTAAATAGCTTTTATATATTCTTTATATATACTTTTATAAACATAGTATATATATTAATATATGTATACTTTAACTTTAGAAGTTGCTTTTTGGTTAAGTATTTATAAACTGTTCTTGAATGAAGCCTTACAGGTGAACACTATTTTACTTAATTAAGGAATGATGTCATAGAGGCTTTAGTATAAATGTTAGCATTACTTTTATGAGATGTAAAAGGTCTGAAGAAGCCCGTGAGGGTGAAAGCACTAACCTGGAATTCCAATAAACCTTGGATTTTATACTACATGCTTGAACTATTACTTATAGTGCTACTAGTTTTCTCTGTGCATGGTCCGATTGCCGTGGAGTGATCTGGTGCTGTTTCTTTGTTTTATATTTTAAATATTGCTCTTATAAACTTAGAAAGCTCTTAGCATAACATGTTTTGCATTAACATGCATTTTCTGCAGGAATGTTAAGACTGAAACTCAAATGTTATGACAGAAAAAACATATTTTTCAGTTATTCAAAGTTTATTGGTCATGTTTGGAAGAATCTTTGATCTGTTATTAATTTGTTTAGTGACTTCAGTCCTCAGTGATTTGGGCTTCACTCCTCTGCTCCATCTTAGTAATACATGCTAACACTAACTTTGCCACTAATGCTAACCATGCACCTTATCATAACAAAAAAAATGTATATAAAAAAACTCCTTTAACACTACTATTACACAAAACAGGCCAGACACTCATCATGCTCATGCAGACATACACACACACACACACACACACACACACACACACATACTCGCATGCGTGCACACACACACACACACACACACTCGTATGCACACACATTCGCGCACACACACACACACTCGCACGCGAGCGCGCACACACACACACAGACATGCGCGCACCCACACCCACGCGCACACACTCATATGCGCACGCACACGTATGCGCACACACACACTTGCACGTGCACACACACTCACACACACACACACACTCGCACACACACTCGTGCGTGCACACACACTGGCACTCGCATGTGCAGACACACTCGCACGCATGCGCACACACACTCACACGTGCACACAGTCGCACACACACACACACACAGTCGAGCACACACATACACAGTCGCGCACACACACACACACACACACACACACACACACACACACACACACACACACACACACACAGAGTCGCGCGCACACACACACACACACACAGTCGGGCACACACACACACACACACACACACACACACACAAACACAGACTCACGTGCACACACTCACACACACTCTCGCACATGCACACACACACACACACACACGAGCACACACACACGCTCAAGCACACACACACACACACACACACACACACACACACACACTCGAGCATACACACACTCTCATGCACACACACACGCGCGCACACATGCACACGCACACAGACACACACACACGCACGTGCACATGCGCATGCATGCACACACACACACAAACACACACGTGCACATGCACACACATGCATGCACACACATACACACGCACACACACACACACACACACACACACACACACACACACACACACACACATGCACACACACCTACCAAAAAGTGAAGTACCTTTGCTGACTAAGCTTGCAGTCTTAATTAGGCAATTGTTTTTTGATAATAATATATATTTTTGTTTGATTGAATTTGAGATATAAATAAGCAAGTTAAAAAAACACAAGTCTAAATGCTGCCATCAACATCTCTGGGCTATCTAAAATGCATTGAATGTTTCTTTAAAAGAGCTAATGAATTAATTTGCTATATAATTAATAAAAAGAGTGGGAAATTAAGCAATTAAGTGTCACTATATAAGTGCCTAGCATCTACTAATGAATTGTAACCTGATGAAGCATACTGGATAGTATGCGAAAGTGCTTGTTATTTTATTAATGAAGAATTTTATCTGACTACATCGTGGTGATCTTCGTCTTGGTATTTCTGGGATTTTTGATAATAATGTTAAAGTACAAAAACTTTTAAAGCAATGACTCAGGCAATAGAAAGTAGAAAGGGTTGTCACCAAGCTTTGGAAAACTCTAACAAGTAAAATAACAAGAGATCCTGTAGAGGTACTAGAAATATTTTGAAATGTTTTGAAAGGCTGTATAAAGCAAAGAAATAAGGAGATTAAGAAAAGGTACAAATCAAAATGTTTATTGAAGAAATAAATATGCCAACATTAGAGGTAAGCGAGGCTCAAATACTAATACTTGGGATAGAAGGAGATGAGATAAAAATGGTGATATATAACCAATCAACAGGAAAGTCCCTAGGAATAGATGTTATTCCTGTGGATGTCTGGAAGCTAGAAGAGAAAGAACTGACAAAGATCTGAAAGGTTTTGTTTAACAGTATTTTAAGAAGAGGAGAAGTACCAACATCCTGGAAAAAAGCAGCGGTGGTTGTAATACCTAAAGAGGGTAAGGATCCATCAGAACTTTTCATACAGGGCCATTTCAATCCCAAACCATGATTATAAAGTATTTATTTCTATAATGTCTATAAAAAATGGCAAAAGAGATGCCAACATTTATAGACATGGATCAATTTGGTTTTGTGGAGGGCAGGCAAACATTTGACAACATTAACAGAACACCGATGATCCAGTGGGAAGCTGAATGTAAGAAAGTACCCTTGATGCTGGTAAGACTTGATTCAGAGAAAGCATTTGACATAGTAAGCTGAGAATTTATGAGCAGGGCAATGGAAGCATTTGCATTCCCTGATAAACTCATAATGCTGATTAGGATGATATATTAGGGATCAGAGGCAAAAATAAAAAAAAAAAATTAAAAATTAAAAAAGTAGGTGGGCTGCTCTCTGATAATTTCTGTTTGAGCAGAGGAACCAGATAGAGATGTCTACTCCCCCCTTATTTTTTGCACTATATTTAGAACCACTGGCAAAGAAAATAAGAGACACTGAAATTAAAGCATATAATTAGTATGGTAGTCAAGAAAAGCTGGGTCTATTTGCAGATGATATTAGTTTATACCTGATTAAAAAAAGAAAAGGACATTTCAGTGTTGTGGAACATTTTGAGGCATTTTCAAATCTTTTCAGGATAAAAAAATGAATGAAGATAAAACAAAGGAAATAAGCTGTAAATTATGTACCCACACATGAACTATTTCAGCAATATCCATTTATTATTGGGACATGATAAAATGAAATATTTAGGAGTATGGATTAAAAAGGATTCTGGTGTGGCAGCTAAGGATATGCAGGAAGAGACTAAACAAAAGATAATATAAAAACTGAGAAATTGGAAGCTCTGTTGTAATATTATGAATAGCAAGATACAAGGAGTTAAAATCTCCCTTTAGTTTTATACGCAGGTCAGGCATATTTTTATTAACTAGAGGAGATGTTGTGAATAACAATTAATAAAGAGCTGAAGGATTTTATGTGGGAGGGGAAGATAGCAAAAGTCACATAGGATAAGTGGATTCTTTCAAGTGAACAAGGCAGTTTGGGATTACCCTAATTATACTTCTCAAATGCAAAGATTTTTATAGAAAGTATAGATTTTTGCCTCACATTTTTGGTCTGTTTCTCAAACAATTGTGGTTTTCTGGCAAATCCTTGATAACTCATTGATGGCTGAAGTTAGAAAATAATGACAGACATTTGAGTTTCAGATTTCATACCCTTCAGAAAATTCATGCTAATGCAAAGACTGTTATTCTATCAATTTTCTAAGTTTGAAAGAGCAATATTTAAAAAGTGTTCCTTTTTTGGGGCCTTCATCTCCCCATTATTTATGGCTTTGTCCAGATTTTGGGCTCTAAGAGGTTGGGAGGAATGACCCACATTGAAGGAGTATTTCAGAGCTACACGTTTACAACTCCTATACATAACACATGCAAAAACCTGTAATTCAAAATGGAAATGATGATGAAATGGGGGGGGGTCAAGATACAAGGAAGGACTGGGATTTTGGATGCAGATCCTTAAGGAGAATAACAACAACAATGCATGATATTATATTTATAAACTAAACAAAGAAAGTGGAAAAAAGTGCCAAAAGCAAACTGATAACTAAAAGTAAGACAATGGAAGGTTCACAAGAATAAAATCCACTGTTTTATTGACCGCAATATAATAAAAAAGTGCAAAGCACATCCAGAACGCATTAACTGTATCACTGTGTTTTAATCACAAAAGCTTCTTCAAATGAGCATACCAACGTCTGAAACCCCTTTATATACAGAAACATCCCCAATTAATCAATTAGCAAACTGTTATACTTTTAGAAACACAGTGCAAAAATACTATATACACAAACAATGAAACACAATACGTAAAGAAGTGCATAGAAAATCATTTGTGGGTCAAACAAATCTTGTAAAACACATACATTAATTACAATTTGTAAAAACTTGTAAACAGAAAAGAAATATTTGAAAGTTTAAAACTCTTATAAAACCACATTTAAAACACTGTTGTATAAGTCATACAAATTGTTGAACAGCACTATCTGGTGGACAGTCACATAATTTAAAGTTTAGCTGCCTTAAGTTTTAAGACATGCTTCGATGAAACCATTTCATTTAAACCAGGATACCTAGTAACTTCAGGAACTAGTTTCCAGTTCAGTTCCCTGCATTCCAAGCGTGTTTCCCAAGGGCCACCCCTAGGATCAATAGGCAATGTTTCAATTACATAACAATGAAAATCAGCTCCCGCACAATTCAAAGTATGTTTATATAGAGAATTATTACTATTCATCTATTCAGCTTTTCTGGCTACCCCCTAGCCCTAAACAAATCCATAAGATAAGCAATTTCATTAATAAAATCATTGTCATCTGAGGTCATTCTAGATATTTGAACAAACTGACCCTTTACTACTCCTTTCTTCTGGTGATACGTGGGGGCATAATGGGCCCTCATAGCAACACCTCAGTTGCTTAAAATACTCGCCCTCAAAAAATATAAAATTATTCTTTAAAATCACATCCATTAAGATTAAATATGTTCTAAAATCATTGTAACTTATGTCATTACTATCACTTAAAACCTCTTTTAACTATTCTAAACCCACAGTGTGGGGTATTGAAGAAAATGTATCTGTCACATCAACCATAATAAAAGTAAGGTTGCCACAATAAGGGCCCAAATGTAGTTTTTTCAAAAGGTGCCATGAGTCTTTGAGTACATTTGGCCCCCATAGACAATTTTTTAAGCTTAGAATCCACACATTTAGCTAAGGGGGTTATTATGGAACCTTCAGCAGAGACTATTGGCCTTAAGGGTGGCTACCCACATCCTTGTGGACCTTGGGAATGCCTAAAATTGATGGATCCCTAGGTTTCTCGACATGTAAAGAAATTGTAAGTATCATTGTCTATAAGCCCTTCAAT
Organism: Protopterus annectens; assembly: GCF_019279795.1. NCBI lineage: Eukaryota > Metazoa > Chordata > Ceratodontiformes > Protopteridae > Protopterus > Protopterus annectens. The sequence goes on from NC_056731.1 coordinate 1,296,470,999, forward strand.
GAGCAAATCATTTAAACATCTTTTATAAGCAATATTTACTTTGTTCAGAGAAACCCTCATATACTGGTTGACATCACCCAAAATGTCCATCATGTTACCTTTATATGTGATTTTATCCATTAAAACTACACCCCCACCCTTATCTGGTTTTATAATTCTTAAATTATTGTTACTTCTAAATTTTCTAGTAAGACTCTTTCTTTCCTACTAAGATTCGGAATCACTTTGTTTTTACTTAATGCTTGCCTTAACTCATTCTCCACCATACATTCATAATTCTTTAATTGTGGATGCAAGGGTGGGTTAAAAGTGCTTTTCCTATGCAAGGTGGTGTTGTATGAGTTGGACCTTTCTTGATCATTAAAAAATAGTTCTAGATTATTTTTTTGTATATATAATTTAAAATCCACCAATAATTTAAACACATCACACTTTCTCTGAGGGATAAAGGTAAATCCCTTTATGAATAAGTGAAAATGACCTTCCTGCACATCAATGTTACTGTAATGAAAAATGTTGAAATTTTTGTAACTTATTTTGGGGCCGTCCTTGACCATTCTGACCCCTAGGCCTGTCTCTAGTGAGCTCTCTGTTGTCCTGTCCAGGCATTGTACCTGTAATTGACTGGGCCTTTTGTTTCCAACCTTTCTGAACTCCGGGGGGAAGGAAAATCTGAAGGGTCCCGAATGTTAAAAGGAACATTGTTAACCTGCCCACCAAACCCACCATCATGTCCACTTTCCTTGTTTAAATTGTCATTACCATAACCCCCTCACCTTGGTTTGGAATAGTGCACATTCTCTTTGTAATCTTTCTAGCATGCAAAACTTCCCCCAGTGATGATTAGAGAGCAGGTACTTGAGGCAGGTCTCCAGGGTAGGAACACTGCACTGATGGGTTCTGATAATCTCCCCTGATGCCTCCTTAATAGCTCGAAGCATGACATATCATTCTCATTAGAATCCCTATCTAACCACACTCTCCAAACAGGCTTTGTGTCAAATGAATGGAGGGCTACAACCTCTGTACTGCAGAGGAAACTAAAGTACAGTTCTTTTAAAATTTAGCATGTGTTTTCCCTAATCACACTTACATGTTTGCCCTTTTGAGCAGTACATTTTTTCTCCTCAACTTTTATCACAAACCTGATAAAGTGAGACATATGAGATATGTTGTTGTTGTTTGTCTTTTCCCAGTTAGGGGTCGCCACAGCAGAACTCCGGCCCGCTAATGATTGGCAGCAGATTTTCATGAACACCGAGGTGCCAGCTCGATGTCCAACCTTCAACGAAGGTACGCCCATTTACGCATGTCTTTCGAACGCCCACCCAACCGCGAGGAGGACATGCAGACTCCACACAGAAGGCACTCCCTGCACTAGACATTTGAGATATAATGTAACAAAAAGCACAGAACAGAGCAGCAATTCAGGCCGGATATAACACTTGTGGCTATAAGAAGAAATATTACCTCTTTCTAATACTTTCTGTAGAATCTGTGCTAGAAAAGGACATTTTCATTCACATACAAATTAAAAAAGTGTGTCTAAAAAATGTGCATGTTGGAGAAGACAAATATGAAAACAAGCTATTTGTTGGTATCATGGAAGTTAATTGAGTTGAATTTGAATTGCAAAAATGTGTCAGAAGCACAGAGAGAAGATTCCAAATCAGATGACTGGAAAGCAGTGCTGAGAATTAGTAACTGAAATCTGCAGTTTATTTTTGAAATAGGTAGAGTATAAATATACTTCTAATTGGATCTATCAGATAACAAGTATCAAGCTATTTGCAACTTTTTAAAATAAAAGTGGCAGCATTAGGCCAAATGTTGCTGAGACCTAAATATAAAAATAAACATTATAGTTTTTTTTTTTTTTAAATTATAGCTCTTAAACATTATCATAGTCACTTGATTTGTTTGGCTTGTGATAATTAATAGTGCAAAACCAAACAGTGTTTGTATATATAAGTATTCAAAAAAAAACATACAGGCAAGTCAGATACTGGGCTAAATTCAAGAAGCTACATCTCATTGTGGTAAACACAGAGGTGTACAGGGTGAATGTGAGTCAAAAAACCCAACTATATGATGCTTCTAGCTGAAATGACACAGTCAACCTTGTTATATGCTAATGACTATATATGTTAAAAAAACATAACTGATTCTGAAATGTTTATATGTCGCTCAGCAAGGCTGCACCTACTATAACTTTGTAAACAGTGCTATGCACTTTTTCAGGCAGAGTAAGCTAGTGTACAGTGTTAGTGATTGCCACAGCAATTGGACATTTGTCTCTGCAAGGCTCTTATTATAGACATGTGCAATGAGACTACTGCATCTTTTTCTTCATACCATGGGGAAGGCGAAAGCATCATTGGTTTCCATGTAACCCACAGGAGAGAACGAACACAATGCAAGAGGTCAATGACATAGCCCAATTCCATGAGGATTGTGGGGTCATACCCTTTATGCACACTGAAAAAAAGGCCCACCAGGCGAACTGGGAAGGAGATACATGAGCCACAAAGGGTATCACTCCATCAGCTATCAGGTGGGCTGTAATGCCCACGGCATCATCTACATTATGTTTGCAGGCCACTCAGGCACTTTTCTTGATTCACATATATAGAACAACTGTGACCATCATCAAGATATTGCAAAGAGTGACTTCCCACACAGCAGTCTTGTGGGTGATTCTGGATATCCCCACCAATCCTGACTTATGACACCCATCAAGAATTCACGCAATCAGACAGACCAAGGATACAACTGCTATCACAAAAAAGAATTAACAATGAGTGTGTGTTCAGGCTGCTGAAGTCATGCTTTCACTATATGGATACATCTGGTCTTACCAGAAGTGCACAAAGCGTCTGACTGTGTGTGCAATCTTATGATATATGACACATAGGGAGCAGTCAAAACAGGCTTGCAGAATAAAGTTTTCAACATCACAGGCAGCAGCAGCTATGGCAGATAAGGAGGCAGAGAAGAAGGTAGTAGGAAAGGATCACCATGTCAGATAGAAGTGCACAGATTATGCCATGTAAACAGGAAAAATGCAGCACATTGTCCATTGCTTTACAACATAACTATACAAAAAATAAGAGCTACATACAGAAAAAATGAGGCATACAAAATCAGACTGTACATACCCATGCATAGGCTGGCCATACTGTACGTCAACATAGGCAACCCAAGTAATAATGTACAAAGGGCAGGGCATAGTTAGCATTATTTGTGCAAGTAGGGAAGACAGTGCAGGAGTACATGTCTTTCACAGAGAAGTGTGAGAGCATGAGCCTTGAGGTGTAGCAATTCAAAAAAGGCATTTATTTAAGTGTGGGAACTTGCTTGTTAGATGGTTTAACATTTTGACAGGCCAGGGTTGGTGGTTGTACATAATATGCTGGGAGCTGTGGCAGTGTGTGTGTATGTTTGTGTGTGTGTGTGTGTGTGTGTGTGTGTGTGTGTGTGTGTGTGTGTGTGTGTGTGTGTGTGTGTGTGTGTGTGTGTGTGTGTGTGTGTGTGTGTGTGTGTGTGTGTGTGTGTGTGTGTGTGTGTGTGTGTGTGTGTGTGTGTGTGTATAGGGATATATATTTAGCACTTGGGGCAACACTACAAATTGGCATTCTGTGCAGGCCCAGGACATTCATGACAGACGTTTCAACATAATATGTATTCCCCCTTCTACCTACTGTACTGGCTGTATCACACCTTTCACTTGATGTCAGTGAGCTAAGTGATCTAGGACAATGTTCATTGTCAGACATGCCAGCATGCCAATGATCATGACCATGATTATTTTCTCTCCTGAACATAGGTACTGGCACAATTTATGTTGCTGTGGAAGTGCTAGCACTACAGATGTAGGATCTCCCTCATCCAAAGCCATGTTAGCTAACATCTCTAAATATAGCAGGTGACCAGCTGAGAGGATAGCACCTCAATTCCAAAAGATGACCCAGGGAAGACACTGCACGGTCCAATATGTGGTTCAGTTTATCTAGCAAATTGCACATACGGGTCATGCACTTCTCTATGTCAGTGAGCACAGCCTACCTATGAACCTATGAATTTAAAACCCCTTCTAACAACTGTACTGTACTATACAAGGAATATAATTTAATACAGTCAGGAAGGTTTTTATTGATTATCTGATCAGATCAGATATGCCCCCCCCCCTAGTTCCTGGTTGGATGTGTTCGATTAGGAACCAGTTAAATTAACTGTCTACCAGCACAGAGTTTTTTTTTTTTACTGAATCTTTTCACTGATTGAGTCTGAATACTACTGAAAGTGATGAAGCCAGATTGAAGCAATCACTTCTCTTAGATCTTCATTTTTTTTCAGGGGGGGGGGGCACTTAATTTCCACACCTAGGGAGCTAAGTCCATCGTGTAGGATTTCTGCCACACATTTCTCCCAGCTGAATTATACCTCTCAACTGTCCAGATTTTCACAGAACTAATAGATTTTTTCTTATTATTTTTGGTTTGTTCCTCATAAAATTTGTTGTGCAATCATTTTGGAATGAGGTCACTAAATAATGACACACATTGAGTTTCGACATCATACCCTTCAGAAAAATGCATGCTAATGCAAGATCTGTTGTTCTATCAACTGTCTAAGTTTATGCAAGAGCAATTTTTAGTACTGTTTGTTCCCCCAATATATTTGGCCTTGTCCAGATCTCCTGTGTTAAGAGGTATGCAGAAATAAATCACTTTATAGAACTAGGTATATCCAAACCTTTCAACTGAACCAGATTTTAGCTCAAAATGTTGCTCTCCTCCAAATAATCCCTCCGCAAAATGGCAATTTTGGAAGAAATGTGGAGGGTTTACAATTAATAAATAATTGTAATGATCAGAGTTACAGATTACTTTTATTTCAGAAACGCATGTAAATTCTCTTATTTTGTCAGCTGCTCAACTTAACAGTGCTAATATTTAAAAAGTGTCCCTTCTTTGATAGGTTCCCAGCTGTAATGTGTGGCTATTTTATATTTTTGCATCACATTTTTGGTCCATTTTACATAAAATTGCAGTTTTCTGGCAAATTAATGGCAAATCATTAAAGATTGAAGTTAGAAAATAATGACAGACATTTGAGTTTCAGATTTCATACCCTTCAGAAAATACATACTAATGTAAGACCTACTACTCTTTTCTAAGTTTATAAGAGCAATATTTAAAAATTGTCCTTATTTTTGGGCCTTTGTCCCACTTCTATTTATGGATTTTTCCAGATTTCTTGCTCTGACTTTGAGAGGTATGACAAATGTGTCGAAGCCATCACCATCAGCCAGAGACATTTCAGATTGTGCCATACTTGTTGTACCGCACTCCCCATGTAGTGACTCTGGAAGTGTCCAAGCAAGGCAAGTAGCAGTGTAAGTGTGCAGAGTATCCCCCCATCCAAGATAGACACAAGTACTACAGTGGCTTTTCATCTGCCCTTGATTGTGCAGAATGTTCTGTTTTTCTGTCATATTTTTATACTGTTGATTTATGCTTCTTATTATTCAGAGAATGCATGTTGTTGCAGTGCCTGTGGCTCTGTGTTTAAGCAGCAGTGCTTTAATGACCATCAGGTAAGCTTGTCTGAGATTGTAAGATGTAAGTAACCTTGTATAAGCATACTGTTAAAGAATTAGCAACATTGAAAGCCTTTTCGTTGTTGCCATGGAGATAATATTTACATAACTAGATAATGTATAAGCCTTAGGTATTGAAATGCATATGACAGTATTTGTAATAAAGGACAGGATTACAGTATTTTCAGAAACTCATTACATTTGTTGGAGACTTGCAGTCATCTTTTCAGGCTTTATAGTAAACTAAACATAATGCCAATCTATCATTTGTGGTCCATATCCTGTGCAGTAATCCTTTAAGCAATTTATCTTGAGCTTGTTTCTTGTTTGCTGTTCACTTTTTACTTTGATCATGTTTTTTTTTTACTTTGATCATGTTTTCCCCATGAAACAAGTAGATAGTTGTTGTCAGACAGCAGGCCTTTTTGGATAAGAAACATTTTTACAAGTGGGGTATCACAGAGATTGTTACTTTCAACATGTAACTTGGTACTTTTATAAAGCTGAATATAAACTATAATTAGAACTACAGTGCAAGGAGAAGTAGTTTGAGTTGAGTGCTGCTTGTTTTTTATACTTGATTTTGACTGGCATTTCAGTAATGTATTTAAAAAGTAATTTATTTATTTTATGCCTCAAAACCTTTTTGTTTCCATCTAGATATTAAGTAAGCTGTCATGTAGCCAATGCATTAAAATATTTTTTTCTTCTTCACTTTATTTTGTCTTGATTGTACTCTCATAAATATGGTTTGGCACCCAGGGCAGCATATTTAATTAAAGTCCCAGTTTTTGTGGTTTTGAGCATAACCCCACTGCTTCTAGTTGGCCACACACATTCCTATTGGCCCCACCCATTCAGCTGTCTCCCGCAGCTCCCCCCACCCGATTTAAAGTCACCAGTTGCCACTGGGTAACAGCATGGGTTATATCTGCGTACTGGCAACAGATCATGTCACAGTTACTCTCATGAGCATCCACTGCATTGACATCAATGACAATATCAGCCCAAGCATGGTCACAAAAGGGTTGTTTAGCATAATGGGTATCAAACAGCCATTGTTCATGGAGATGTAGGGGCTGAAATACCACCCAATTTTCCGCATGCATACATTTTGGCTTGTGTGTGGATGTAGTGGGATTCCAGAACATGAAGTTTCTTTAGGTACCTTTTTGGGGCATTGTGTATTGGCCTGAAAAAAATATACAGGAATTAATACTCTTGTTCTTGTATGGTCATAAAAAAAATCAGTACAATGTTCCTGTCCTCCTAGGTCACATACCACACCCAATTTGCTCCTAACAATTATATATTTCTACACACAATCTTTAAGGAATTGTCAAGCATGCCATGTTTACTGACCACATATATTTCACAGAACAATTACAGGAAGGAAAACAAGCAAACACAACTATGACTGATATAAGATAACTTTCCATGAGGTTGTGCTTTTAGTTCCATATTTGAAGGCACACAACAGTAAAATACTAATAAATATTGCTCAGAATATGAACCTAAGCATGTGTCTACCATCAGCTTTAACAGCCATCTGATCTCTACTACTTGCGGTACACTTGCAGTATTACTCCCAGCATAGCTTTTCCAACACATCTTAAAATTACTGACAAAGTGACTTTCCTCACAGGCATTAGGGTTTATGAGCAATAAAAGGTAACATTATACAATGGGATTAACTGAACAAGAAGTGGAAGCTACCTTTGATGTGCAGGATATGTGACTCACAATGAAAAATCTGTTCAGGAAACCTGCTCACAGGATTCACATCCATCTCAAAGTAGTTTTCTTCCATAGTATGTTGGAACTTTCAGATTCTGTCCATGCTTATAAAGTGTGGATTCCACCCCTCTGAGCATCATGATGATGATGTAAATAGGGCTCATTATATTACCATTTCTGAATCACTCATTTAATGCGATGAGCAAATCTGATAAATATCATGAAGATTACAGCACAATTCCATGCACATGCCTAAGCCTCTGTGGCCGGCTCAGTACACCTGAGGTGTGCATAACAGAATGGGACAGAGAGAACTATCACACCATATTTAACCATTACAAGACAAAGTCAGTGTTAAGCAGGTGTTCTCAGCAGCAAACAGAGGGATAGGGGATACCTCAAACTGCCATTGGAAGCATAAAAATAGACTGCTTATATTTCATTATTTTGTTATCCATCAAGCAAATGAGGTAACTGACAGTGCAAGGAGGCTGAAACAGGCAATAACACATCTGGACACTGATTCCAGGCCATTTTTTGCCGTTTTCCAAAGATCTTTGAAAATCAGTTTGTTATGGCAGGAGAAGAAGATAGTAGTCATAAAATTGGAAGAAGCAGGAGATTTAGACATATAGACAATATTTATTTATTTATCTATTTATTTCTTTATTTAAATTTGTTGACCGGGAGTGTCCGACTGGACGTAGGTCCATTTTCAGCAGAGGCCCGGGGAGAAAAGCTCCACAGTTAAAATAAACAGACAGTATTTACATTGGATTACATAGTGATTAACAATTTACATAGCAATTACTTACAACATATTTACAGATGAAGAACAGTACATCAGTAGACAACTAGAATCTTTATCTGTGAAGTGCATACCAGACATTAACAAATGTTACAAGAAGAAGAAGTTTGTGCTGTATAATAAGTACTGGCTTATGAGCATCTGAGCTTGCTATAATCAAGGTAGTTAGTGGAATGGAAAGAAAGGTAGTGGTTGGATGGGGTGGATGATATTAGAGTGGGAGTTGCAAGGGCATAGCCAGCATGTTTTTAGTTGCGCTTTTAGTAAAGTTTTGAAGTGGGTGCATGATAGTATGGAGCTAATTGTGGGTGGGAGTGAGTTCCATAATTTGGCTATGACGCAAGACAATAGTGCTTCACCAGAAGAGTTATTGGCTTTAGTGATCTGCAAGTGATTTTTGCTGCTGGATCTTAGTGGTCTGGTGGTGAGATAGGGTTGGAGTAGATTCTGGAGGGATGGGACATTTAGTGGATGGTTTACTAGTTTGTGGGCAAGTGAGAGTTGATACCACTGAAGGAGGTGAGGGAGTTCAAGTCAGCCCAGTTCAGCAAGTGAGAGACAGTGGTGACTACAGTAGGATGCCCCTGTGGCGAATTTGGCGATTCTGTTGTAGCAGGTCTCTAGCTTGTTTAGATCACATTGCCTTAGGTTGGTATATATTGGAGAGGCATAAAGTAGGCTGGAGATAAGGTGGGAATTTGCTATTGAAATCTTTGCTGCTTTGTTGAGAAATTGCTTATTTCTGTATAACGCTCCTATTTTTTTGTGGACTTTTTTTATAGTCATGGATATGTGAATGTCAAATTTGAGTTTATTGTCTATTTCCTCTCCTAGCAATTTGGTGTGTTCAGTTGGGTATATAGTGGTGTTGTCTATTGATGTGATGTTAAAGTGAGAGTTGTTTTGAGTATGTTTGGTGGGTTGGAAGATGAGTAGTTTAGTTTTGTTTGGGTTGAGTATTAATCGGGCATCGGATAACCATGTTTCAACAGAGGAAAAGGCTTCCTGTGTGACTTTTTGCAGTTTTGGTAGGGACTGGGCTGAGCAGATGATGGTTGAGTCATCTGCGTATTGTATGAGTGTGCCATGTTTGGTGGCAGAGGCTAGATAATTGGTGTAAACAGAGAAGAGTAGAGGTCCAAGGATGGATCCTTGGGGAACCCCTATGGAGACAGGTAGTTGTGGAGATATGTCATTCTGCCATACAACGGATTGTTGGTGGTCAGACAAGTAACTCTAAAACCAGTTGGTGACTGATTGTGAGAAGGATAGGTTATTGAGGACAGAGATAAGTTTTTGTGTGGGACCATGTCAAATGCTTTAGATAGGTCTAGGAAAGTAGCAGAGGAGAGATAGCCATTGTTTTTATGCTGAAGGATAGTGTTAGTAAAGGAGAGTAAGGCAGTGGTGGTGCTATGGTATGGTCAGAAACCATGCTGAGTACTGGAAAGGAGGTTACTAGTAAGGAGGTAGTCTGAGACCTGATAGTGTATGCATCTCTCTAGTATTTTGGAGAGTGGAGAGAGAATAGCTATGGGGTGGTAATTGGTTAGTTCTGTGGAGGGTCCGCCTTTGTGGAGGGGAATTATATGTGATACTTTCCACAGTGTGGGAACGTAACTTTCTGACAGAGATCGGTTAATCAAGATGGATACTGGGTAGGCCAGAGCATCAGCTGCGATTTGTAGGTATTCACTTGGGAGGCGGTCTGCTGCTAATTTGGTGGGTTTAAGTTTAGTTAAGAGTTTTTTTATGTTGGAGGTAGGTACAGGAGAAAAAGAGAAGGCAGTGGGGGGATTACTAGTTGAAGGTGTGGGTTGGAGTGGAGGGGGGTTGTGTTGTTTAGCTAGTGATAGTATGGTTTGGGTGAAGTGTGTGTTGAATGAGGTAGAAATATTTTCTGAAGAGTGAGGGATGTTAGGAGGAGGGGTACTGACTTTACCTGGGTAGAGGATGGAGTTTATGAAGGACCAGAATTGTTTGGGGCTGTGTTGTGAGGAGTCTAGGGCAGACTGGTAGTATTGGGATTTGTCCTGTTTTATTAGCTTTTTGACTCTATTGCATAGTTCTAGGAATTTCTGTCTAGCTGAGGGGGTTTTTGTTTTGCGCCAGTGCTCCCAGGCTTTATCCTTGTTTTTCATTTCTGAGTTAGTGGTTTTCTGTAGCCATTGGGAGGGTTGTGCTTTGGTTCTGGAGAATCTTATGGGGGCATGGTAATTAAGGATGTTCAGGAAGGTAGTATTAAAAAATTCAACTGCATCATCTAGACTGAGGTACATTAGAGGATGCCAGTTACATTCTCTGAGGGATGAGATGAATGTGAGTGGGTTAAAGTTTAGTTTTTTACATATTTGATGGTAGATGACAGGTTTAGCTTGGTATAGGTATTTTTTGAGTAGGAATGTTGGGGAGTGATCACTGAGGCTATCTGATAAGCAGCCTGTTATATATGACTGGGGGCTCTTACTGACTAGTATCCAATCCAGGGTAGTATACTTGGTGGAGTATTTATTTATCCTGGTTGGTGACTGGACTAGTTGAGTGAAGCCATGAACGTGTACATGATGGGTTGGATTGTTGCCAGAACAGGATTGCCAATCAATATTGAAATCACCTAAGATTATAGTTTCTTGGGGGAGATGGTGGGTAGACCAGCTGAGGAGGTTTTCTAGGGGAGGGATGTTTTGGCCAGGTGGGAAGTAGCATCCAATTATGTTGATGGTTTTGCTTTGGTTAATTTTGAGGTTGGCATATATTATTTCTTCATTGCCTATTTGTGGAGCTGATGATTTTAAGATCTGGATGTTTAGATGCTGTTTAAATATTATAGCTACACCACCTCCTTTTTTGTTTAGCCGGTCTACTCTTAGTATGTCGTAACCTGTAGGGAGTATTTGCTCACTGGTAATGTGAGGTTTTAGCCAGGTTTCTGTCAGGAGGACTATATCTGGGGAGTACAAGTCTATGGTGGCATGGAGTTCATGGACTTTGTTGAATATACTTCTAATATTTAGGCATAGTAGAAGGAAGTCACTTGGCTTTCTATTGGCTGTAATATGGGAGAAGTTGTGGTTTCTAGTCTGATTATGAAGATTGGGGTTGGAGATGTTAGGCCAGGGTTGGGGTGAATGTCTCCACTTAGGGCTAGTTTTGATAAGTATGAGATTATTAGTTTTCAAATTTTTTGAATATGTGTGTTTATAAGGGAAACTTTATGATTGTGTTCTGTGGGTAATAGGTATGGTGGGAGGGTTACTATGTTAATTTGTAGGGATGCTTTATGTTTGAGTGATATAGTTGGTAGAATATGTGGGGGGTGCATAGTGATGGTTCTTGAGCTGGTGGGAGGGGAGCTGAGTGTGGGTGAGACATGAGTGGTGGTGTGAGTAGTAGTACACTGGTAGTGGTTGAGTGGGGGAATGATGGAGCTTTGGTAGGATGTAAGATATGCAAGGAGAGTACATGCAGTGAGCATAGGAAAGTTATGCTTGTACATGTTAGTTGAGGAGGTGTGATAGTAGTGGGAAGATGGAGGAGGTACTGTTGGGTTAGTGCTGTGGTTGGCTATTAGAAAGATGGGAGGGGTTTGAGTGCAATAAAGGTGGGACCACCAGGGGCGGGAGGGAATAGGGGGCAGGGTGGGGAGCGAAGTGGGTAGAGACCCTGTTAGTTGCTCGTATGAGGGGGTGGAAACAATCACAAAGCAAAGGCAAGTATGTATTAAGAAACAATCACAATTGACCAAGGACTGCTCTGAAACTGTAAGTCATTTCTTAATTTCTCAGGTGGAAAAACAGGATAACCTAACCACAATAGTGGCTTATAGGATTGGCGTAAATATAACTGCTGTTGTGAAAGATGTGTCTGACTCCATAGTTACATGCGGCAATTAAAAATTATTGTAAATAACATTTATACAGCAGGACATCTGTCAGTACTATCATTCCTCATTGGAATTATTATGACTGTCTTAAGTCTGACATTTTGGTTCTTAATGCTACCTCGTGTATAGCTGTGGAAGTGGATCACCATATTAAGTCTATGTGCAGTAGATTGCTAGAATGGCTGTGGGTTCAACTCCATCCCATAAAAAATGTTCATTGTTAGGACAAAATTTTAACTGTCAAAATGTATAAAGTACTAAAATTGTAAATACTGATGTTAAAATGTTAAATTAAATGCTTAGGTCATACACTCATAAGATTATTTTCCTTCATTGCATTTTATAAGTATGAATTGTATATGTCTCTTCCCCGCTCCATCTTTGTCCCTTACTTTTTTATTTATTTAGTTAACATTTCTCTATTTCTATTATTATTCTATGCAGTGGCACTGAGACCTGGACCATCCACAATGGTACAATCTATTGTACCCCCCCCCCCCCACTCACAGTTGATAGCAGAAACACCACCACTGCCAGAGACACCTACAACATCTTAGGTCACTACCTGCCAAAGTTGCCTTCACACTTCCTGTCATACCTGTACCACCTGAATCAGGTAGCCCTGATCATGGTGCACTGGTACTTGCAGAAGAAGTCGAAGTGGAGGTGACAGTTATGTCTCCCACTAGGAAATGGCAAAGCTTGTGGGGGCGATACTGATCAGGAGGTTCAATGCCTGCATCATCTGCATAGAGACCATGCTTCTGTAACTTGTTGAGTTGCATACCTGCCCAGTGTTGCCATCCAGGTCTTGAGGCAGAAGCTAGAGGAGACAACTCTCAGGTAAGGAGTAGTCTCCTACTGTGTCAAAGATGGCACACACTGAATCTCTGAGCCCGATATTATCTCCATACCCCATGTTCTGATCCTTTTTGTGTTTATAACAGCACATATGTTACAGAATCCTCTTACCATTGTCTCCCGTCTGCTTGTCTGATGTCTTCTTCACCATCATGTTCTCCCTCCCTCATTCGGCTACCCCATACCCTGTCAGTTAGGCCTGTCTCCCCTTGTGACGTAGTCTCTCTTACTCACCTCCTCTTACTTCCTCAGCTTCCTTTCCTAATTTTCTCTTCTTAATAAAAAAATAAAAAGAACATCTGAACCCCCCCAAAAAAAATACTCCCATTAGTACTTCTAAACTTCACAGACATTTAATGAATATTTAAATAATTGGGTCTACTTCACGTTGTCGTAAGCTGACAATATCAAGTCTGATATTGTCGGCACGACAATATCGAAAGTGAAGAACATCATGCAAGTAAACAGAAATCTATGTAAGGGGAGATTTCTGTTTACCTCAATGTAGTGCAGTCTCGGAGTTGGTATATTTAAGTAGGGGGGTGTGGGGGGTGCAGGGGGGCTTGCCCCCTGCCTACGCCATTTAGTTTTGTTTTTTCTTTTTTACTTTATTCGATGTTTTACTTAATCGATCAATAAAGTTCAACCTTTATTGATTCGATTAAGTAAATTTCGATAACGTGATATAGATGCAAATAATTGGCTCCAGTAGTTTGTCATAAAAAGTGCAGTTGTCTAACAAATCATTGATGACACAAGTCAGTAAATAATTGACAACATTGTTGTGCTACACCAGTATAACTGAGTTATGAAGTAGAAAGGTATGCTCCTACCTGACTATCCCAACTCTGTGCTGCTCATTTCTTATTTTTTTACACCTTCTGCTTGCTTTATGTTCATGTGTGTACTATACTCCCATTTCTAACCTTTAAATTATCAAAAAATAAATAAATGCACTGCATACATGCTCAAAAAGGGGTTATGTATTAAAATCATTTTACTGCAGTCATACATTGCATGGCAGTTAGCCTAGAACAATATCACTGGTCGTCTAAATCACAGGAAATGATAGTTCCCATCTTATGGCAAAAGTTAAGAAAAATCCTTTGAATGTGCTAGCGTGCTAACAACTTGCCATCAGTCATGAAATAAGCTGAGCACATCTATATTTCCAAGCAATACTGAAGCGTGGTGAAGTCAATAACTTCAGTGTGATGGCCTCAGTGGCTCAATGCATTGGTAGTGTGATGAACCTGATATCAGTGCATTGGGTGCAACATTCGGATTCCCTGAGGGCATGATGGTGTTTCACAATACTAGATATTTAACATATAACTGTATGCCATCACCATGCAATATTTCCTTTTATTTTGCTTTCTTAATGGCATTCCTTTGAGTGCTTCAGCTGTATACCGTAGTGCTGATAAGGTTCTTGGGGTATAAGTGTTGCAGACTTCAGTTTAGTTTGACTACATTCAGCTCCATTTCTAATATACTGCAATCTTCTGTTTTGTTACCAGGATGTGTTTTATCAACATTTTTCTTAAATTTGACTCTGCAACATATCTGGCTAATGCTCTGTTGCAGAGAATATGAGTGACACAAGGTTGGCTTCCAAGCCATGTACTGTAAGTTTATAAATCTTGGCTTGCTAATCATATGTTTCTTTCCGCTGAAATGAGACAGTATTTTCATCAGTGCATATATTCTGTTATGGAGCTTGGCACTGTTCTACAAAATGTCTATTACGTAGTTATGGATTTAAATTCATGGATGTCTACCATGTAGCAGATATATTGAGCGATTCACATCATGCACTAATAGCAAACTATGAAAATATGACGTACAATACCTTAATATATGTATGTGACACCTTCCATGACTCAGCATTCTACTTTAGTGATGTGTGAACTGCAAATACACTGGCAGAATGATTTAAATCCTGTGACGGTTGGTACTTTGTTTTCCAGTGTGTAATTTTCAGTTCTCAACAGTTTTCTAACATTTTCTTGGAATGTATGTTTGTAGAGCCCTCCAGTATAAGTTGTTCTGTTGCTTGACTTGATAATGTACTGCTCTAGAAACTGGGTTTGTCAAAGGCATACATACATACATACATACTACATACAAATATTTCAAGCACAGCATTAATGCGCTTCTAGCCTGCCAATACAGCAAAACGGGTATTCTAATAAGTGTCCAGATTGTTCTTAAAAGTATCTAAACTAGTGCTTGCTTTAGTGTAATTTGGCAGTCTGTTCCATGCATCAGCTGTTCTCTCAGAGAACCAATTAGTACCTTCTCATTCCTAAAGAATATTCTACACAGGTTGGTGATGACTGTCTTCTACTTTTTCATAATCCCATATATTCCCAGAGGTAGTTGCCTGTAAAAGCTCTATATACCTCAATAAGCTCTCCTCTTAAATCTCTATAACAGACACTGTACAAGTTCAGATATTTTATTGTTTCATAATAACTTAAATTTTCACATCCATGTATGTTCTTGGTATATTTCTACTGTACTCTTTCCAGTTTACTCATGCTTGTTTTCTTATACGGTTTCCATATTGTAATTCCATACTGAAGTTTGAGTCCAGTGTAGTTAATAATCAATGACTTCATGATTTCTGATTTCTTAGACCTTATAAATCTTTTTATAGAACCTATACTTCTATAACTATCATTAATCAATTGGCTGATATGATTAGAAAAACTCAAAGCTGGATCTACCCGCATGCCCAGGTCCTTAAATGAATCTACCCTTTCAATCACTGTGAGCTGTATTGAATATTAACCTTTCTGTCTATGTATCCCAAATCTCATATGCTTAGTTTTTGATGTATTTATCAGCATGCTATTCTCCTGTGCCCAAATGGACAATTTAGCAAAGTTCTTTTGCAGACGACCTATCTGTAACACATGTAATCAGTTTCACCAACTTCATGTCATTAGCATGCAGACTGTAGAACACTGCAGATGAAAAAGATAGGTCTGAAAGATATAGTCTAAACACATAAGAGACCAGGACAGAGCCCTGTGGGACACACTGACTGTAACCAAGAATTTCACCCGTCCAATTGCTATATGATACTGATCATGTCCTATTCGTAAACCATGCAGCTATACATCTTATCAAGCGTAAATCAATACCTAGTTGTTCTAATTTATTGATCAGTGTTTTGTGTATGAGCCTGTCAAATGCTGAAGTTAAATATATATAAATTAAATCACAGCACAGTATTTCATTCATAGCGGTTATATTGTTATAGAACATCATGTTACAGATATTATAGATCTATTTTCAACATATGCATGCTGTTATATGGTTTCAAGTCCCAGCCTTTCCAATTCTGACAATAACTTATCCAATATTACCTTTGCCATTATTTTTTCCACAACATGAAAGTAGATTTAAGGGTTTATATGACTTTGTGTTCATCCTACTCCCCTTAAAGACAGGTTTAATAAGCACGTGTCTCCAATCTTGAGGAATCTCCCCATATTTATACAACCTAGTAAACATTAGCTATAATGGTACTATAAATTCTTGCTGAAGTGTTCTCAGGTCATTATCACTAATTCTGCTTCCTCCCAGTGCTTTTTTGGATCCAGTTTGCATAGTTCCGGTAGCTGCGGATACCTGGATGCCACTCTAACAACTTACCATCCCCTTTCTGAATTCCAACTGTTTTGCATACGATTTTGCAAATTTATCTATAATCTGTTGTGTCTGAGAATAAATTTATAATCTGTGCACAGTTTATCAATCAGTATGTCTTACTCCTTCCATATCTTATTTATCTATAAAATGGCTTCCCATTATGCTCAATATCTATATAAATGTTCTGCAAATTTTTCTTGATCTTGTCTCACACTATGCTTAATTTGTTTGTCCATCTTGTTTGTTTCAGTTTGCAAAGCTGTAGATCAAGCTATTTTCCATTTCTTATATTTTTTGTCTCTCGCCTTAGTCTGGTATCTTGTTCTTATGGAAACATATCCTCCTGATATGGTATGCCTAGATCCTGTATTAAACATTTTTTTTTATTTTTTTGTACTCAATTTCTTTCAAACCTTTCGACATTCCTTCTGCAGTTTTTCTACTGAATGCATCACTCCAATTAGTTTTACCTAGTGACTGTTTTGCTTCTATATAATCTGTAATTTATCTTCTCTGCATCGGTTTACATTTCAACATGTTAACCTTTATAACCCTATGATCACTGCACATCAACGGTGGTAAAGTTTAACATGAAGTAACAGCAATTTCTTTAGGAACACAAACAATGTCTAGTATGTTCTTTTCCCTGGTGTTTTTTTTAACATTCTAAAGCAATTGTTGTTCCTGAACATATGTTCTGAATAACTTCATTACTAATGTTGAATCAAAATTATTCCAGTCTGTTTCTGGTAAATTTAAGTTTTTAGCCACTATTATTCTTCCATCCTGTGTTTCATGCAAGAAATTCACAAATTCCTCTAGGTCTTCAGCACGTGTTAACTTACTCTCATGTGTTCCACTCCCCTGAAAGGTGTTTTTCAATCACCTTTTCTACGAGTGTTCCCATTGTATTCCTTGCTAATACCCCATTGTACAGAAAATTAGTGACATATTTGAGGCTTCATTTCCATTTAGGTGTGCTTATCATTTCCCCTTGTCATGTGTAAAATCTGTGAATGCAAGCATTGGCATCACCAATGTCTACATTAGGCATTGTAGTTTGGCACTTTGTACCCTATTTAATTTCTAGATTCTTCTTCCACTATTGAGATAGGAATTTGGGAAATATGTGCTTCTCTTCCACCTCCATCTTGCTCCTTCAGTAATTACACTCCTTCTGTTGTACCCTCTAACTGTTTTCCTTTTTCATCTCAGTCTGTCCTATTCTGCTATTACCAACTTATGTAGGGTGAAAAATAGATGATCACTACACACATGCCAAGAATGGGCATATAATTTGAAATTATTTTTTTTTGTGATAATACTTTGCACAGTAGGTGGCATGGAATAACATTGATGGCCAAGTATATTCATAGAGGAATGGCACTCTACATCCTACGGCAAAAACATGCTAGTCAGTGACTCAAATGAGCTATGCCTCCATGTGCATTACCATCTGACAAAAAATACAACTACTGCCATTATTCGGTCTCCTCCAATGGCTCATTGTTTCAAATTCCATGGTGATTATATGCTGTTGTACAAATTTGTGGTTTGTAGTACATTTCCATGATATGTGTGCTTTTTGACCCCTCAGCTCTAAGTGCTGTAGTATATTCGCATTAATATACTCTTCTGGAAATATTTAGAGGTAACATTTCAGGTTTGATTAACTTAAGGATTATCTTTTTCTTTTTTTCCTGGCCATTGGTTTGCACATGTTCTGCATTGTCATTATATCTGTGTTTTATGTTCCTTTCAACTAGAATTGCTTCAGTGGCTTCTCTTGCTAACGTACTGCTATGAAAACATTCAGTAGGGAAAGCCATGGGCTCAGTCCATTTGAGGGACTTCTCTTTTTTTTGACCATCCATCTCCAACCATTCTATATTCCCAGAATATATGTGTATTAGGCCCATGTTTACTCCAACTGCTACAGCGGCTCATCTTGTCAATAAACTGTGGATATTCAGAAATGCAGGCTGAAATGATGGATTGACTAACGTCAGGGTAACATATATTACATATTAAATAACATTCAGCATTGTACTAACCTTCTGATGCTGTCAGAACTGGTGCAGGTTGTTAGATCATATTACTTTATTGAATCTCTCTCCTCTGGTGAAAGTTTCACCAGTTCTTCAAAACTCAAGTATTCATCATGTTGCTTTTCAGCATAGGGTCATAGGATAATTGGAGGTTTCTATGCTAATGACCTAGAGCCTTTCTAAGCCTAACCATTCATCCCCAAATTTTCCTATTTATCAGTGCTCATGGCCTACAATGGCTTTGGTGTATGCCTATGCCTTAGGGCATTTACAAGCCATCTCTGTCCATAAGGGGCTCTGGTGACATGCCAGGAGTGAATTTGTGATTGTCCATCCATTGGTCCAAATTCCATTTGAATAGGCTTAGGAAAGAGCTCTGCTTCACATAAATGGGGAGTCTGTTCCAGAAAGGGGTAATCTCTGAGACACATATCAGTCCCTCCAACATGTTATGTTTATATCACAGACGAGGTTTAGATCCCTAGATTGGGTAATTCCAGTGCTGTTTGTTTTGCAAATGTATAGTAGATCTATCAGGGCTGGATCAGAGAATGGCTTGTCGTTTAGGCATAGATTGCCTATAAGTGGTCATCTATAGGAGACTGAGTACAGTGGAAGGGACAGGGAAAGGACTTTAAGGACATCCACGTAGAACATGTTATTTAAACCCTCCATTTTTAATGAGTAACCTTTGTGTTGCAAATGGCTAGTCAGGTGCATATTGAAGGGTGCACTGGATCTGAGTACTGGTCTAATTAGGGCTAACTATAGTAGAAATATGATATCCTTAGACCTTGATGCTATGCCCTTACTTATAAATTGTCTCATGTAGAAGGATATTCTCAGCACCATGGAGAGGTAATGATCAAATTCCAGATTACTGACAATTGTTTTGTTCTGTAATTCCCTTTTCATTTTATGCTGTCCTATCTCTGTGTACCCTGTACTCTGCCATCAAACATCAGCGATACTTTCTATTTCATTGCACATTACTGGCTCAATAGAAATATCTTACCATTGATTAAATCAACATTATGCAACTGTGCATGCATACTCATATTGACTGCAGGTGTGTTTGCATACTGTCATTGTTTATCTCAGCTGCTCATGGTTAAAAGTGGCCTAGAAATGGTTTACCACAATCTAGCCATGGGAATGTACTGCAGCTGTGACAGGGGGCTCCTTGTTGCACTCACTGGCCACATGCATAATGAGAGGCATGCAAAAAGTTACATGATTGGAGTTGACAGGGAAAAGAATTGTACAGTGCAGTACAGATACTAGCTTGCTAAATATTCTTATAATAAACAATTCAATAAGCAAGAACATCTAGACAATGTATAGAAATACCATATTGCCTATCACAATTAAAAAAAAGAAGAACTAAGAAGAATCAAATAAATGTGACAAGAATGCAGATGTCAAGAATGGGACATGCAAAAAATATGTATTTATTATTTACTGACATTTGATTACTGGGGAAGTCTGACTGGGTAGAAGCACATTTTCAACAGAAACCTGGGAAGAAAAGCTCCAAATTATTACAAAACATTATTTATTATCATCTGTTTACCAGGATAGTCCACTGGAACATTAAGAGCCCATTTTCAGTGGAGGCCTGGGAAGAAAAGCTGCAAAAATACAAGTACACGTAACAAATGTGAACAATTAGTATACACTGTACAAGCTAAATAGAGAAATAAGCAAGTTAACTTCAAGTGATTCATTATATATGTATATGAATGTGTATACATACTAACAAATCTTACACAGATGAATTATAAACAATTGAAGAAATTCTCATGATACATTTAGTGTCTGGAAATTAACAACTGCTAGGGAGTAGAGGCAGAATTAACAAGGAAATTGTCACTTCATACAATTAATGCAAGCTAAAATTGCAGTGTGGAATAGCGATGATGCTGTAGAGGAAAATTAAAAACAATTGAGTAGCGAGTATAAAGATGTGAGAGGAGCTATGGAAGTAGAAGAGGTCAGTACTTAAAAGTAGCATGTATGGAGCAGTTACAGATCCATATAGAAGAGAAATAATTATGTAAATAAATTTTAAAAGGTGCAAGGTTTTGGTTGGATCTAACTGTTGAAGAGCATTCCAGGTTCTGGCTACTGAATAAGAGTATAGAAGTTGGCCTGCAGGTAGATTTGGTTTGTGTATATGTAAAATATATTGATTTTCAGATATAAGTGACCTTTTGGGTAGGCAGTTGCTGATTAGTGAGGAGAGGGCAGGACATTCTGAAGGTTTGTACGCTGCTTTGTTTGCAGTTGTTAATTGCATGTAGCAGAGATACTGTGGTAGTCTGGGACATTTAAGAGAGATGTAATGGTATAAAGTGGTGGTGGAATAAGAGGCAATAGTAGAGCATCTAACAATTTTGCTGTAACAAATTTCAAGTTTTGATTTTAGGTTAGAGAAGGTAGTAGATATGTAATAGTGAGGGTTGTTTTTTTTACTAGAAGGGCTAAGAAAGTGTTTGTGCTTATACGGAATGCCAAGTTTTTGGTAAGTTTTGTTAATGTTGTGTTGAACATGTAGGACAATATTTTAGGTGTTCATCTACTACTACCCCTAGTAATTTAGTGTGGGAGACTAGTTCAATTGTTGTTTTACTCTGGGAGTGGATAGTAAATTGGTCTTTATTTAAGAAGGGTTTTCTCTTAGGGGTAAAAATAATTATCTTGGTTTTGTTTGGGTTGAGTAACAGCTGATTTTAGTAAGCCAGTTTTCTATGGAGGAGAAGGCAAGTTGAGTAATATGTTGGAATTTGGGAATGGAGTCAGCCAAGCAAATG
Source organism: Protopterus annectens (assembly GCF_019279795.1). Lineage (NCBI taxonomy): Eukaryota > Metazoa > Chordata > Ceratodontiformes > Protopteridae > Protopterus > Protopterus annectens. The sequence continues at coordinate 1,296,492,414 of NC_056731.1, forward strand.
ATAGTCGAATCATCTGCATATTGAATAAGAGAACCATGAGTGAGTGATGAGTGTAAATTATTGATAAAGATGCTAAATAGAAGGGGCCCTAATATATACCCCTGGGGAAGACTGGTAGACTTGAGGAGATAAAAAGAGAGGGACGAATTCCATCTAACTGCTTGTTGTTGATAGATAGCTTGTGAATGAATTATGTGAAGAGGAGGAGAGTCCAGTTTGAGAGAGCTGTTTAGTAAAAGTGGATGAGAAACTGTATTGAAAGCTTTTGAAAGGTCTAAATAGGAAAGAAACAGACTTGACAGTCTCTAGCTTTATCGACTATGCCCATGAAAGAGATTAAGGTGGTCATTGTGCTGTGACCTGGTCTAAAGCCATGTTGTGTAAGTGACAGAATTTGATTGTTGGTAAGAAAGTCAAGAAGTTGAATTTGCATACAATTTTTCAAAAAACCTGGAGATGGTGAAAGAATAGCAAAAGGACGGTAATTAGAGAGATCTATGGGGTCACCACCTTTGTGGAGGGATGGAATACATGACGTTTTCCAGGTTTTTGTGACATAAGATTCAAGGATGGATCCATTTATAAGTATGCTAATGGGGTAAGCAATTGTGTAAGCAGCAAGTCTGAGGTATTCAGTGGGCAGATTATCTGCTGCATTACAACCAAGTTTGAGTTTGAGGAGTAATCATTTTATGGAAGCAGTAGGAATGGGTTTTAAGGTAAATGAGTGTATTATATTTGTGGAAATATCAGTAGAATTTAGAAAGGATGGGGAGGGAGACCTTTGGGAAAGGTGAGATGGATATGATTGGGCTGTAGTAGTACAGATTTAATATGAGTGGTGCGGGGGAAAATGGATATGATGTTTGATATAGTGTTAATAAAATGGGTGTTAAAGAGATTGGCTATATCTGTGTGACTTTTATTAGGAAATGGAATAGGATTGTTTTTTGCACTAGGGTTTAGAAGTGAGGAAATGGTTATTCAACATTTTTGGGGGGGTTATAACTATTATTGGTTTGAAATTTTAGGCAGTATTCTTTTTTATCTTTGGTTACTTGTTTTTTAATATGATTGTGGAGTTGCCTGAAATTCTGAAGCTTGGCTGGATTTTTATGTTTTAGCCATTGTTTCCCAATTTTATCACTGTTTGCATTAATTGTTTTATTGATTTAGTTAACCATGTACCATAGTTAGATTTTTATCCTTGTCATATGGGGAAGGCAAGTTAATTTAGGGTTTCTAGAAATAAACTATTAAAAGAAGTTGACTGCTTCATCTAAGGAAATGTTTTTTTTAGGATATTCCAGTTCATATGTTTCAGTAAGTTGATGAATGATTGAGCTTCAGAGTTATCTAGTTTCCTTGTTTGTTTGAAGTAATGTCCTTTTAGGAGGGAGGGAGAAGTTCTGAGCACAAATGCTGGGAGATGATCACTTAGAGTATTTGGAACAGTGCCTGCTGTGGAGATTTTGTTTGGGTCACTGACCATTATCCAATCTAGGATGGAGCCTCCCATGTTACCTTTATTGAATCTGGTAGGAGATGTAATTAAAGGGTCTATATTACAAGACTGAATGCTTAGCTGATTGAACACCTAAACATCGAACTTGTAATGCTGAAAGCAAAAAAACAGCGAATGGCTGATTTAACGCAGGGAAAGATTTCCCTTGGCCATTCACCAGATTTTGCTGTTTTGTCTACTGCAGAGCAATCTCGAAGTTGGTATATTTAGTTAGTGGGTGTGTGGGGGGCACAGCCCCCCATGTCATGGGGTTTGGGGCAAAGCTCCCCACTTAGTTTGGGTGTAAAGTTTTTTTTTCCGTGGCCAATCAACGTGTTTTCCTGCGACATTCGACATTTTTGGGTTCGATATTACAACCTCGATGTTTAGGTGTTCGATCACCTAAGCATTCAATCTTGTAATATAGATGCATAATTAAATGAGTGAAGTTGAATAAGTTAATATTAGAGAATGGAAACTTAGAGCAGAAGTTTGACCAATTAATATTTACTTAGCCCAGTATGACAGTTTCATTCTTAATTGTGCTACAGATCCAGGCAAGGATGCCTTCCAGAATAGGTATATTATAGCATGGGGGAATATAAAGAACTACAGTGCACAATGTTTTGGATTTATTTATTTTTATGAATGAGATGAGAAATTTCAGTAGTGCTGAACTGGCAAATGGTATTAGAGAAAGGGTTATGTGGTACGACCTAGGGAAGAGGAGTACAACTCCATCTTTTTTTTGTGCTGCCAATCTTGTCTTGAGGTATTAAAAGCTGGGGGAAGAATTCAGAGGCTTTTATATGTAGATTGAGCCAAGTCTCTATGGTGGCAATAATGTCTGGCTGATTATAAGATGTAAACTAAAACAAGAAGTGATCAACTATGACAAATAGAAATCGGGTGAACCAGGAATCCAGGACGCCAGTTAAATATTCGCAACACACTCCATCTTTATTTTACAAGTAGTTTTAGCGCTTTCATCTCAACATAAGAGACTTCATCAGAAACAAATCATCATAATTAATCAACCATATATATATTGTACCCAATTAATGACATTACCATCCATTAAACATTTAAAGACATAAATGAAATTGATGAAATTAAATTAAAAAATATGTATGTTTGTTATTAAAATCACAATCTATTCTTAAACTAAATAGTTTAAAACTAAACAATGGATCCTAAAACATAATAAAAAAATGTATATATGAAATTGTCTTGTGTGTTAATAACAAATATTATAAAAACAGGTATGTTTTAACCCACTTTGTTACACATATAAATGTAAAAAAAATATACTAGTAATAAATATAGTAAAATGTACCTATTAAAACTTCAGATATAGAAACAGTATAATGCCATATTATTACATAAATTCATGAATTCTGTTATTTAGTTTTAAACTATTTAGTTTAAGAATAGATTGTGATTTTAATAACAAACATACATATTTTTTAATTTAATTTCATCAATTTCATTTATGTCTTTAAATGTTTAATGGATGGTGATGTCATTAATTGGGTACAATATATATATGGTTGATTAATTATGATGATTTGTTTCTGATGAAGTCTCTTATGTTGAGATGAAAGCGCTAAAACTACTTGTAAAATAAAGATGGAGTGTGTTGTGATTATAAGATGTCCAGTTGTGAAAGTCTATGATTTTGTTTTAAATGCTTTGGAAGTTAAGTGCAACTATATTTAAGTATTTGAAGGATTTGGGTTGAGTGTACAGGTTAGCCTAAGTGGGTCCTGGATTGGGTTGAATATCAACACTGAGTAGTATTGTTGAGAATCTGGGCATGTAGATGGGATGTTGTAGGTGTTTTCTGAGTCTGCTAAGGTGGATGTTGTGGGCGAATATATGGAATTTTATGGGCAGAATTTTTACTTTGGGGAGGAGCAGTGGGTGTACAGGAAAGAGGCTGGAGGATACTTTAGAGTAACTGAGTGGGGGGAATGAAAGGGTGTAACCATTGTAGGTTTAGGGGGGATCAAGTTAGGGTTAAAAGCTGTGACTTGAACAAATCGAAAGAGAAGTAGGAAAATGTGAACATGGAATAGTATGTGTGTAAATGCTTGAGCCATTTTTGTAATGAGGTTGATTGTGATAGTGGGAAATGTTTTATTATAGATAAAGGATAGATTAGATAATGCAACGGACTAATATGTGAGGAAATGTGTTTGGGAGTTTAGGGAAAGAAGGTGTGTGACATGGTATAATTAAGGGTGTAGTAGTTAGTAAAGGGTGTAGAAGAGGGTGGGGTTAGGAAGCAGGAGGTAGCATAACAGAGGTTGGGTGGAGAGATGATGTAAGAGTGAAGTGATTTGTGCATTGGTAGGAGTGGGTGTGGCTATGAAGAGTAAGTGTAGGAGTAGTGGGGGTGTGCTGAGGGGTGGGAATTTAAGAACAATAATTTTACAATCTTCAAAAATAAAAATATCTGCAGTTTAAATAATTATAACAAATTACACGTAATGTAAAAACATTGGTTATGAATTTATACTATGTGCATGATGATCATTTAATATTTAGAGAAATTTTAGATGGTTTGTAAAGAAATTAAAGGTAAGGTAGTCTAATACATATAGTAATTGCAATATGAAGTGAGGGAAAACAGGCGTATGGTAGATTTAGAGAGAAAGTCTGGGAAGAGCATTAGATAGCAGTAAGGAAGTAAGTGAAGAAGGGAGAATAAGGAGGCATAAGGAATGAAAAGGTACTTTAAACATTTAGGGATATAGTTTATCCTGGTTTTGAGCAAGAATAGAGCCAAATTTTAGCTAGGAAATTTTAAAGTTAAAAGGGGGGACAGTATCAAATAAAATAACACAATGAATTACACCTCAAATAAGTATGACACAGTGAAAAAATATAGGTTGAGTGAGCATACCAAGACACGAGATAAAACTGTTATTAGGTATATGGACATCAGTAACTGTGATGTCAAAAGAACACTTGGCTGAGATCAAAACCTGCACAGATGACATGATTTAGGCATAAAAATAAATATTACTAATCAAAATAATAATACCTTTTCATTCAATAAGTAAAAGAAAAGTAATGGAAAATGTGACTTCAGATCATTTTAATGCTTTGCAAAGAAGAGGAAGATTCAGACTTAAATCAATATGCATACCTCAGATGGTAACAAAGCTGATGCATTGTTGAATGAATATAAAAGTCTTCCTGAAGATACTGGGACAATTAATGGACCAGGATAAGCTGCATATAATCTACAATGTCCCTTCTATACCACAGCCTCATTGAGGAGTAGTTGTGGTGGGGAAAAGATATTTACGGTGGAGCAAAGAGGGCAGCTGATCTTCAGTTCAGTACTTGTATTTAACAATTAATACTAGTATTGTATCCTCAGTCAGGACTGAAGTACTGCAGCTCTCTGTCATGTCTTCAATCCATTACCAGCCATATCTCTACTCCATGTGTCACTTATACTTTAGCCACTGCTTGCTAGAAATGTTGCAAGCAGTTTAAAATAAAAAAATATTTTCTTATGTGTGTGGTGTGTGTGTGTGTGTGTGTGTGTGTGTGTGTGTGTGTGTGTGTGTGTGTGTGTGTGCGTGTGTGTGTGTGTGTGTGTGTGTGCATGACTACATGCATGCTTGTTACTGGGCATATGAATATATGGCTATACCTCTGGGAAAGTGGCTGAGACATTAGAAAATGTATAAATATGTATAGACAGTGGACATTATTGAAGAAGCATCCCATCCTACAACATGAGTTTTGCCATTTATAATACCATGTAAAAGTCCAAGTGAAGGGAGAATATGCATGGATCATAGGAGCATAACAGGTTACTAGGCTAATGGCCCTGTGGCCCTTACAAGCCTTGCCAAGAGTTTATCCCCAAAAAGAAACGTCAGTCAGAATATGTCACTCCTGTCAATGAGGGACACATGTGGAACCCCTATGATGAATTTGTGGCTTCCAATCCACTCATCAAGGTTGTGCTTGAAGAGGTTCAGTGAGGTGCTCTGTTTGATGTGTATGGGAAGTCTATTCCAGAGATGGGGCAGCCTATGGGAGACAAACTTTTCTCTCCATCAGGTTTTGTAAATGTCACATATTAGGTTCAGACTTTTTGAGCAGGTAGTGCATGAGTAGTTAGACTTACAGATAAGGAGCATCTCTAGCAGGGCAGGGTCCTAGATTGCCTTGTAAGCAAGACACAGATCACCGCTGTGCAATCTGTACTATACTGAGTAGAGTGATAGTGATTTGAGTTTGTCTGCATAGGACAGGTGTTGGAAGCCATGGATTATCTTTGTGAGGTATTTCAGTGGCCTTTCCAGTTGGTGCAGATGTTTGGAGAGGTACATCCCAAATGGAACATTATACTCAATTATTGGTCTAATGAGGGAGGAATATAGAGAGGTAATAACCTCCTTGTTTCTGGATGCAATCCCTTTACTTATAAGATTTACCAAGTAAAAGGCTTTTCTGAACACTGCCGCTACATGATGGTCGGATGTGAGGTTGTTATCATCTTCAGTGCCCAGCTCTCTCATCACAGGTTGTATGCTGAGGGGGTTGCCATTGATGTGCTAATCAGTAGAGGTCGTGTTTTTGCTGAATGGTATGATGACACATTTTTTGCATTAAGATTGAGGCCATGACTTTGGCCCCATTTATTAGTTGCTGTGAGACCCTTTTGCAGTATGTTAACATCATTTAGGGGAGTCAATGACATCTATTTTACTTAATAGATATCTTTATTTGTACTGTGTTATATTGCATCAAATCAGTCAACAAATAATTGCTGTTAAAAAATAAACATGAATTATGTGAATTACTGATTATTTTAATGTGATCAACAGAAACAGAAAATGAGTCAGAAAGATCACTGCTTTGGAAAAGTGTAAGATAATACTTTTTGGATGCACCCCACATAAAATGACAGTCATGCACTCAGATGTAAAAGCAATGAAGAGGTGTGAAAAGTATAATAAAGTGGTCATTATCTGAAACAAATGTGTTTAAGCACTAGACAGGTTTTATCAAAAACAAGTCCAAGAGAAATGCAATTAAATTAAACACGAAGAGAATGTGATTGTGATGCCCTAGTTAATGTTAATGAAAAAAAAAATGTTTTCTTGGTATGAATGAGCAGATATAAATAAATGGTAGAGGACTGCTTGTTTGGCCAATGTCAGGTAAACGTGACTGTTTTCATATAGATGCAGGGCCTGCCAACAGAACAATGGACTAACTGAAATGTTCGCTTTTCTGGGCCTTTATATAGTAAGGATTTTTTTGTCGGTTATCTCAGCTGATTACTCAGGATTCTACATCCAAGAACCGTTCTCTCTGATAATTTACATATATCAATGCTACCACCTTTGGCTGAAATTACTTACATGCCTCTATAAGCAGTAAACAACTGTTTGGATTGTTTCTCCTCCCACCTTTTTCATGGGCAGCTATGTCATTACTTTTACTAGCTTGAATCCAAATTATATCTTCCATTTGTGGTTCTATGCTACTTAGTTTATTCCCATGATGCCTGCCCCAGTTTCTTATTGCAACAGCTACATGGCATACTTTTTAACTCTTTACAAAATGGGCCCCATGTCGTGGAATCACCACCCAGTGCTGTAAGGAATCAGCTAACCCTTAAGTGCTTAGAAACCAAGCTATAAAACAGCTAGTAAACTCCAGCCTATGTAGATATTTTAAGCACAAAGGGCAAGAGTCTTATTTTTGTAAAAAAAATGCCAGCAACTTGTCTGTATAGACAACGGACAATAGACAAAAATAAACAAAAAAGATGGCTGGTTATTTCATACCTTTTTATATAATCACTGAATTCACATCTAATATTGATGAACCAAAAGTAGAATGCTAATCATTTCTTGCATACATGTAAGATAAGATACTCATTATTACAGGCTTACTTTGATGGTTCTAACTGAAATTGCTCTTGTATCAATAATGATATAAAGTTAACTATACACCTATGACTATTGAAATATCACTCTGATTTGTGGACTATAGTCAATAGTTTACAATGTAATTTGATGTACACACTGTTTTGCTTATTTCATTTTTACAATCTGCTCAGTCAGGGTAATATCTGAGAAGCCATGGTCAGCAAATTACATTAATTAAAATATATTGACCACCTTACTTAAAAAAAAGAAAAGAAAAGAAAAAAATAAAGAAATAAAACAACTACTACTGTGTGTCCTCCTTACTAATTTAGCAATGACAGTGACCACTGCATATCACATCTGTAATACTAAGAACAACATTTAAACTCTCATGCACCATGTGATGTACTTAATAGCAACATATATTACCTTCCTTCTGATATTATTGAAAGCCCCTGCCGGAAACATTTATAGAATTTTCTCTTTAGCAAATCCTTATTATTATAGTATTTCATAGCAAATTCTCAGCCACTTGAAGGGGAATCTTGCTGTGCTTATTTACACTGTGGTTACTATGGTAGTGCTAAATCATTATAAGCACACACAAGGGGTCGCATGCCTGTTTTCTTCATTCATTATTGCATTGCCCATCACAGGTAAAATGCCAATATCCTCAGAGCTATTAATCTAATGGCTATTGTGCAGTATATGACTTGCTTTTTTACAATTATACTTGTGCATGTGGGTTCATACTCTGTAATCCAAAGACTATAATGCACAATATTATGTCTCTAATTTTTTTTTTATAAACTTACAAAACTGACATGGATGTTTTGTATATGATTAGTCTTGTGCTGTGTGGTCATGAGCATAGCAGATGAATGAATAAATCAATATACTGATTTTACTTCAAGGGAATTTAACTTTATGTGATCTGGATTTCTAGAAACCAACACCATTTATCAAAAATGTCTATTTCTATATTTCTGATGCAAACTCCATGTATGTGTTATAGACCTGACACTTTTAGTGTGTACTTTTCTAAACAAATATTCATGCACTTACGGTTAGACTTTATTGATCTTGAATAAGATATCCTATATTCCATATGGTAAAATAAAATACTAAATGTCATGTTGCTATACTATCAAAAAATATAAAGACACTGAAAAGCAAATGCGATAGACCATCATAGGTCTTGCAGTTAATCAAACTATGAGGCTAACATGAGCCCTTCATCATGATTTGGTGTAGGTATATGCATATTGGTAAGCTATTCCCTCACTTCACATATTTTCTTTCTTTACAAACGTGGCCTGGAAAGAACAGGCTGTTGACATTTGCTGTGTGTTAGCATATTATGCATTATGGTCATTTATGTTTATTGCTTTGCAATAATCTTACATAAAATATGACAAAGAACATCATTAAACTGCATGCTTGTATGATATGTAGAAGCCCAGTCCCTCACAAAAATTCTTGTGTTTATTATATTAATAAATGAGGTTTGTGAACAAACCAATTTGTCCAGGGACACCTTCAGTATTTAGGGGTTAGGTAGAAAAAGTGGGGGGTAGGAATGGGATGGGAGTGAGCAAGGATGTTAAGAATGGGATGAAAAGGAGGGGTTAGGTACATTTTGGGAAATTAAGGTTTAATGTAAGAAGGGAAAGTCTTGAGGAAGTGAGGTAGGTGTGGGGTGGGGCATAGAGGTTTTATGTGTGTGTAGTTGAGATAGGGATCAGATTTAGGCATGATCTTGTTACTGCAGGGATTACGTCCGTGACAACCAGTAGGTACCTTTGGATCAGGCAGGCCTTGGGTTAATTTTCATAGGTATGGTGGAAATGAGTTAAGGTTTTAAGTGATGTTTTTTTTTTCCTTTATTTTTTTCCCTCTTTCTCCCCTTTTGTACCTATTTCAATTTGTAGTTAGTTTGCTAAGTTTGGTTGGCTGGTGAGTTTGGTAAGGGTGGCTGAGGTGATTTATGGTTATATGGTTGGAAGCTGTTTCTTAGTGGGGAGTTGCATTATTCACGGGTGAGCTTAACTTCATTGGTAGGGAGATTGGGGCTAGTGTTGGTTGCAAGTTTTTTTAACATCTCTGGTAGTTTTGTGTGGGGTCAGCCATTTTCAGGCTCCAGTTAGGTTCAGAGTTGTGTAGGCTCTCCAGAAAAGGAGTGATCAGTTAATGTTGGTTCGAGATATGGTAGGAATATAGGAGTGTGGGATTGTTACAGGCTTTTTTTTTTTTTTTTTTTTTTTTTTTAAGATCATTGGTGGTAGTGGTTAAGTTTTTAGAGCTTTTGGTTGTCTCCAGGATGGGGGAGATGTTTCCAGTCAAAGTGCAGAGGATTAATGGCTGTTCACCTGCTCATGCACAGTGAATCCTTAACTGTCAAGGAGGAGGGCGCAGGGGCAGGCTGTTGCTAGGCAGACAAGTGGTCCATTATGAAGGTATTTATTCTGAGCTGCTTAGCTCAATCATGCGGTACAGATGGGATTCCTTGTAGGATTATATATCTGAACTGTACAGATTTTCACAGAATATCCAGAATTTTGACTCATATTTTTGGTAGGTCTCTTTTTGGCAAATCTCTGGGTTGGGGTGGGGATGAGAGAATGATCGAAAATTAAATCTGCTAAATAATTTTATGCATTTGAATTTCAGACTTCATATCTTTCAGAAAATGCATGCTAACACAAATCTTATTTTAACACCTTTATAAGTTATTGCACTAAGAGGTTGAGAGGTCTTGGGTATTGGGAATCAGGCATAGCTCTTGACTGTCATATGTTTGCAGAATGTCCAGGATTTTATCTCATGCTGATCCATATTTTTTTTTTCTTTCTTTTTTGTTTTTTTTTTGTTTTTGTTTTTTTTGTAGTTTTCTGGCAAATCACTGAGAATTGCAATCAAGACTTAATGTCAAACATTTGATTTTTAGCCTTAATATCCTTCAAAAATATGCTATTCAAAACCTGTTATTCTATCAACTTTCTAAGTTTGTCAGTGTGTGTTGTATTAAAAAAAAAAAAAAGTGTCCCTATTTTGGGCCTTGTCCCCAAATGATTGTGACTTGGGCAGGTTTCTTGCTGTAATAGGTCGAGAGGAATAAGTCAGTACTCTGGGAACAACCAAGGAGAAATAAAAAAAAAAAGGAAGAAAAAGGAGAGGGAAGGGGACCTAAGGCATTCCAACAAACAAAATCTATGAGAAGAAGGAAGAATATATAGTAATGATAAAAAAGGGATGGACCTTGATTTCCCCCGGTAACAATTCAATTACCAGCGAGTTTTCACTAGTATTGACAAGCAAATGGAGAAACTAAAATCTTTTAAAATCAAAAAATTGAAGCGAGATGAGGACGAGTACAAAAGAGGGATGGCTTATCCGGATCCTCCCCCCTCACAGCAATGGAATGCTCGAGCGGAAGTGAATAACAATTTTCCGAACACCCGGGCTAACAGTGACAACGAACCATCCAATATACAAGAAAACAACTGCTTCTCCTGCTGAGACCAACAGGACTTGGTTGGTACAAGTGATGGAAATGGAGGAATAGCCCTACAGGAGTCCCATGAACTAAGAAAAAGCAAACTGATTCAAAATCAGACTGAAGCTGTCCACTCCCAGGCAAACATGAATGCGAGGTCAGCAGCTTATTATCCAAATTTTCACCAGGGACAGAAGCAAGATCGGGCAACCCAGAACAGTGAACACAATGGTTGGAAGACCAACAACAAGCATTGAGGCTGCAAAAGGTAACATCTAATATGGTGTTGGAAGCAAATACTAATTTTCAAAATCCTGTTTCCAACTGTAATTTGCAACCCACCTTAGGACAGCCTGAGTTGGTATGTTTACCACATGTAATAGTAGCCTCTGGAGGTGACTTTAAGATTTTCAACTACTCGGAATATACTGTTCAACCGGAATTAGTTAATGTCCTTTCTAAAGGCTTGACATTTGTACCAACTAAATGAATGGACATTTGTGGTGTTTTGATTGACTTAAAATTGTACTTACGGAAACTCAATTTACACCTTTTGTTTAATAATGAGTCGAGTGTAAATGCAGAGCTTAATGTACCCATTGTTTACAATCCACCCTTACATCCATTGTTGGATATATTTCAAAGGATGTGTGACATTGACCTTAGGTGTTTATCAGCTAGCAAAAGGAATAGGTTCAACAATGTGAATAATCCAGGGAGTGAAGCCTTTAACATGTCAAGGGATGAATGGGTTTTGATAGACACCTTGAGGAATGCTGATGTAAGAATTGTTAAGGCTGACAAGGGTGGTGGTTTGGTGGTGTTTGATCATACAAACTACATACAGAGAATGGAAAATATGCTTAATTTGGCTACATATATGCAGGTTTCTCTAAAGGAGGTAAACTAAGCATACAATCATATTAAGGTGTTTGTTAACGACTTGGTCATGGAGAATAGGATTGATCTAAATTTGGTAAATTACTTAACTATGGTTTCCCCTAAAACCCCGATGATTTTCGGGATTCTGAAAATCCACAAATGCTTGATGGACCCTCCCATGCGCCCAATTGTGGATGGAAGGGATTCAATGACATACCCACTGGCAAAATTTGTGGACAGTTTGTTGAAAGAATACGTATCAAGCAAACCCTTTATTTTCAAGGACTCCTGGTCTTTTTTGGAAGTAATAAACAACCAGGTCTTTCACCCTGATTTTAGCTTTGCCACAACTGACGTCAAAGATTTGTACACCGTCATCCCACGTGATGTGGGTATTGAATGGCTCGAGTTATTATTAGTAAAAAGAGAGGCACCTGCATCTGAAATCAGCCTAATAACAGAACTGTTGGACATAATTTTGTCCAACAACTTCTTTTTGTTCAACGACCAGTTTTATTTACAGAACAGTGGGGTGGCAATGGGGTCCCCAGTGGGGGGCAGTTTTGCTAACTTAGTAATGGCCTTCTGGGAGGACCGATTTGTGCATAACACCATAAATAGATTTAAGGGTGAGATTCATTACTATACCAGATTTTTGATGATATTTTTTTGATCTTTAAGGGAGAAGAAAGTACGTTTAAGGAATTTATGATATACTGCAACAACACAACGGATTTTCTGGTATTCACCCACGTATTTCATACTGAAAGAATAGCTTTTCTTGATGTAGAATTAAGGAAGGATAATGTCAACAAACAGTATTTAGCCAAAATACATTGGAAGGACACTTATTGTAACTCCTTCCTCCATTATGGTAGTGCCCACCCCCAACATCAAAAAAGGTCAAGGGACAACTCGTCTGGGCCGCAAGAATGTGTACTACTGCCACTGACTTTGAGGAGGAGTGTAGATTGTTATTGCAAATGTTCACAAACAGAGGATACCCTGTAGACATGTTGAGCAACCTATTTGAGGAAGTTCAAAACAAATGGACAAATGGCCATTTTAAAGCCATTTTAGACAACAGCAATCAGGGGATGAGTATTGATGATAGGGTACCTGTTGGAGGTGAAAGTAACCTAAGGGTCGATTATAGGTACGCCTTCATTACTACATTTAGTTCAGAAGGTGAAAACATTAGACAGATTTTGCAAAAGAATTGGAATATTTTCCAAATAGGCAAAGAATTTAATAAATTTGGACCTGCACCAAATGTAGTTTACAGGAGGGGGATTAATTTGAAGAATGTCCTGGAACTGCCACCCCCAAAGATGATACATATTCCAGGTATGTACAAATGCGAAACCTGCTCTCATTGCAGGTTTATGCAAACAGGTAACTGATTTAACATCCTGGATGAAAAATTCACTTGTAAGGGCAGATTTAATTGCAATTCCACTATGGTTGTTTACCTCACTTCCTGCCAGTCTTGTATGGGTTTTAACATCGGCAAGACTGAGCGTAAACTAAGGGAAAGAGTGTACGAGCATATTTACCACATTAGGAAAGCCAAAACAGACAACGCTCTCACAAAACGTGTGGTAGAAAACCCTGGTCATTCCTTCACATTCAGGGTGATCAACCACATTGAAATTGACATCAGGGGCGGTCCATTAGGCTTAAAACTTGAGGTGAAGAAGCTGATTTGGCAGCTTAGAACTAGGGCCTATGTGACACCAGGGTTGAACAACGTATGCTCTTTGACATATGTCTTAAAACTGAGGAGTTTAAAACGTTAACACAAGGCTAATACTCAGGTGACTAGACATATAATTTGGGGCACTCTTTGTGTTTGTTATACACGCACAACCCCCCCCCCCCCATACACAAGTACATACATTTATTTCATTCAACTGAAATTTATTCAGGTTGATTAGTGACATGTAACACTTTTTATGTACACAATAACAAATATTTTTTTTGGATGTTTTAGCTGGCTTTTTCATGTATATTTATGTATTTTTTGTATATGTACATATGAATTTGAGTATTAAGTAAATAGGAAAGTGCATACACATTTTATGCACAATTGTTTATACAGTTTTTAGGTACATGTGTTATAGAAATGAGAATTGTATCAGGTGACATGGTGTCATGTGAGGTGACTGAACATGTGACTATGAATCTGGTTTTAAATATGGCTATCATTCTTTTAACTAGTGTCTAATGATGATGAGTGTAAGAATACTTGACGAAAGCACTAACCATAAAAGTTTAAGAATTACTGTTGCCTGCCTATTTTTTGTTGTTTTTCAGGGGTCTATATTAGAAGACTGAAGACGCATTCTTTCAAATGTGTCTTAGTCGAACTTAAAAGGCTGAAAATGCAAAATATCGAAGCAGCTGTTAAACGAAATTTTTCCCTGGGAAAGAATTTGCTTGGCCGCTTCGGTACTTTGCTGTTTTTGGCACTGTAGTGTGGTCTCAGATTTGGTATATTTAAGTAGGGAGGTGTTTGAAATATTTTTTTTTTTTTTTGGAACAGTGATTTTTTTTTTCCCTTGGAAAGAAATCGCTGTTCTGACATTTCGACATTGTAAGCTTTCACTTACATAGGGTCGATTAATCACTGTTCGCTTTTTTAAGTGTTCGGTGATTAAATATAGACCCTAAAAAAATGGGGTAGAAGAGCGGTGAGCAGAACAGTGGGGTAGAACTGAAGACTTCCTTTTCTCTTAGGCCTTATTGTTGATTTCCACTATCAGATGTCTGATTACAGTGGTCTTGGAGCATAGGAGTGTGGGTATATTGTGACTAAGAACTTGGTAAAATTGAGTGTTGGGATTTGTGTACTATGTGGCAGTTTGGTTGGAAAAAGATAGTGCCTTGGCCATTCTCCTCTTAGCATATATCCCTACGATTTGAAAAGCACAATGATTATGGGCTAGTAATGCTTGGCTATGGTATGATCAGAAGTTTCATACTTGGAAAGTGGTCAGTCAGTCCCTGCATTAGGAGCTGAGGCACCCTGACATATGTCTGGTCACTATGATGGATAGCTTTGTTGCTGTTAGCAGAGGCAGTAAGGTTGAGCAGAAGAAGGAGTGGAGGTTTGTTGGGCCTTAAATGCAGGATTGTACTCATTGGCGGCATACAGGTTCTTAGGTTCTTGCACACTTGTTCAAAGTGTGCAAATATACATCCAGCAGTCAGCGTGGCCTGCAGAAAGGTAATGCAACCAGTCAAACTTTGTTTTTGTCTGATTTGACTAGTTACCGTCATCATTTCAGGGCTCTCAAAGTATGCAAGGTAGAAAGAATTTTCATGTGGAGAAGGGAGTCTGTCATTTTGGCGACAAAAACTGGGGACACATTCTTCCATTAAGGTGCAGGTATTGTGGCTCATGCTCCAGGAATTTCCTGATGGGGGAGTGGTGGAGGAATTAACTGAGGAATTTTCTCAGGGATTTTTGATTAAATCAAAGTTGGGCAGTGATGGCGTAGTCTGTAAGAACTTGTGATCAGTGCAGGGGATGGAAGATATTTTGGAAGCTTTGTTGGAGAAGGAGTGACAGACGGGTCAGCAATTGGACACCTTTTGACAGCCTGCCCCTTTGGCAGTTTTAAGGTCTCAACACTGGATCTGGTTCCTAAGAAGGTAGTTGGTGAATTTTGGATAATTCACCATTTATCTTACCTGGAGGAGAACTCTGTTAATGATTTTATTTCACTAGAGGATGTTAAAAGGGGAGTTATGCATCTTTGGAGAATGCAGTGTGGATTATTCGGGGGCTTAAAGATCCTTGGTTGGTAAAGGTGGATATTGAATCTACATTTCAACTTCTGCTGGTATGGGAAAAGAGTGCCATTGGTGGGGCATGCTGGTTGGTAACAAGTTTTCTTTTGACAAGGTTGTGCCAGTGGGATGCTCGGTAGCTTGCCATACTTTTGAGAAGTTTAGCACAGCATTACATTGGATTTTGCAGCAGCAGGTGGGCACCCAGAGAGCAGTTCATTACCTAGATTATTTTCTAATAGTAGTTGAGCAGAATGGCGGAGCATTGAAAGGTATGTGAGAGTTTTTGGGTTGTGTGAACTGGATGTCCCATTGGTAAGGCAGAAGTTGGAATGTCCAGCTAATTCATTAGATTTCTTGGGTTTGCTAGTAGATGTGGAATATAGATTGTTTTGTTTACCAGGGGAGAAGATAATCAATTTGAAGGAAAAGATTGGATGGGTGAAATCCAAGGATAAAATGCAAGTTAATAATGTCATGGAGCTTTTGAATTTTGCATGTTGGGCAGTCCATCTGGTTTGTACTTTCTGTAGGTCCATGGCCTTTTTGTTGAAAGGGGTAAAAGCAAACATCATTGGTTAAGAATTGTGAAATTGGCATGGGTGGATTTAACTCTATGGTTGTCCTTTTTGGAGCAGTTTACTGGAGTTTCCTTTCGGGTGTCAGTTTGGGATGGTCAGGGGGATTTTCAATTGTTTACAGATGCAGCAGAAGGGGGATTGGAATGTGGGCATTTTTTTTGTGGGTGAGTGGTTTGTGGCTTGTTGTCTGGCAGAGTGGAAGGAGGATTGGAAGAAGGATGTGGCCTTTTCCTTCTTGGAGTTAATACTAATTTGGGATACATCTGTAGTTTGGCAGGAATGGTTGAGGGGAAAGACGGGTATTTTTCATTCGAACATATATCTTTAAGCCCCCGAATAATCCACAAATAAATTTTGCAGTGGTTCGGCTTTTACAGGTAGACAGCAAAGTCTAAATGGTTACTGTTAGTTTTACTTAAGTTGGTTTTGCAGAGTTTGTTGATTAATTTTTCTTTTACAGGTGTTCATGTAGCAGGTGTTAGGAATGGGATTGCTGACAGTTTGTCTTGCCTTCAGTTTTCCAGGTTTCATCAGTTATCTCCAAGGGCAGTGGAGGAAGTGAAGGCAGTGCCAGATGAAGTATGGCGAATTGGGCCATAGTGACCAGATGAATGGTCGACCAGTCCTGGGCAGAATCTACCAGGAGGGCATATGGTAGGGCATTGCATGATTTTGATAGATTTATTTTACAAATGCCTGAGGAGGAGGGAGTCTGGTTGGAATAACTATTATTGCTATTTTTGGCCCGGGCTTGGGGCATTGTAAGGCAGTGCAGTCGGTAAAGGTGGAGTTGGCCGTGATCAGAATATTTGCTCGGGTGGAAGGGTTACATAATTTCACTAAGTCCTGGACAGTTGGGTGAATGTTGAAAGGATGGGGGTAGAGTGGATGACATGAATATGAATAAGTGTTGGCCGGTGACAAGATAGGTTTTTTAAGTTTTTTTGAAATAACTGTGTTATATATACAGGTAACTCTGCTTACAGTTGGACTGATGAATGACCATATCATAATAAATGACCTAAACATTCAGATATTGAATTGATGATGAATATTGAAATCAGGAAACTTGACATTACAAAAAACATTGATGATCCTTTGACATCTATTAAATATCCATGTTAGAAGCTAATCAGGGTATAAAGGACATTGACCTTAATCTAGGTACTACACTAGTATATCATGTTTATTTATGCACTGTAAAATATCAACTTTTAATAAAAATATTTCATATCTTGCACATATCAGAAAAATAAAACAAGAGAGCTAATCAATGATAATGACAATGAACATATAGACATATGAGCTATTTATGACCACCTGATAGATACATGAAACAAAATTATGGTGTTAGAGCTTACAATGGAGTCATTGTGGTTAGCTGAAGGAGGATAACTATTTGTATTACTATCATTCCACATTATATATTTCACAAACTTGTTTTCTGTTCAGGTCATCTCATAATTGTGTTATATACTAGATACAAGCACCTTTTGGTCTGGTTAAACACTTTACACAGATTCATGTATAAAGTAGGATAGTGACTGCTAATGCAAACGTCATTGAGTAACTGAATCATACTATTTTGAAATGAGATTCTACAAAGAGAATTCATATGCTCTGAGATACAACAAATTTGGAACTGTGCACATTAAATGAGAGAGAGCACAGGATGAACAGGATGAATGGCATTGGAACAGTGTGTGTGTGTGTGTGTGTGTGTGTGTGTGTGTGTGTGTGTGTGTGTGTGTGTGTGTGTGTGTGTGTGTGTGCAGGTCTGGAAGGGGGGGGGGTCTTCTCCCCCTCACAACTGAATTCAAATTCTGCTTCAGTCATGCTTTTTATTCAAGTAGAGTTTGTACTAGTGTTATTTAGATGGGTGACATGGAATAATTATGCAGTATATGAAAACACTGAATCAAATAAACAAACATGAAGTCTTTAAAGTAACTGTTAAAGTAGTACTCACTGTTCTTCTTATCAATATAATTTATTCTGAGCCTTCTATGTTACACATTATTAAAATTTATTAATTTGCTTCCATTTGTTAACCAGGATAATCAGACTGCCCTACTAGCCCCCATTTCAGTGGATGCCTTGTGAGAAAAGCTAAAAAATAAGTAAATATGAAGTTACAGAAATCAAACCATAGACAGCTAATCAGAAGCTTTATACCTTCGTAATAATAATAGTGCATAAGAAGCAGTTTGCTAAACATACCTCTTCAAAACAATTCATTGGGTTTATTGTGTTTCCAGGTTTGCAAATGAATGGAAAGAACTGTTGCATGCCACTGTGTTTCTTTCCCTCGATGCCATTGCTTTTGATCATGACTCAAGAAATACAAAATGGAACTGCATCTCACATCTAATATACTACTTATGTTTCAAAAATAATTAATTTCTGAGTTATTCCAGTACAGTAGTCAAGATAGCCTCAGAAGGAATCTTGCATAATACATAGTCTTTATTTGCTAACATAATTTTTCTTAAAAAAGTTTAATTCCTGTAATATCCAAAAATGAAATTCCTAACATTCATACAATTTGGTCAACATACAATCCAAATCCTGTACGATTTTAATTAATCCATGTCTTAGTTTGATAAATTAGCTTTTTTGGCTCTTTTCAGCTGTGATTTAGATCACAAATGTACAAAGACAGCTTGTCCCAACCCCCCTTTAAATAAACCACACCAAACACATAAAGCCATTTGACGACCTTTATTAAACACTATTGTACAATGAACTTATACACACAAAAACAACATTAATTATCTTCCTCAGCAACGATCTCAGGGCAGTGTCACAACTCACCCTGGACGAATTTACCTCAGGGCAGCGTACCTACTCACTCTGATATCTACTCCACTGTGGCAGCATACCTACTCACCCAGCACTTAAATAGGCAGCGTACCTGCTCACCTCACCTCCAGACCAAGCAATCATTAACCAATAACTAACCACCTTCTTTAGAGGGGGAATAGAAGAGGACAATCATGTCCCTCTTCTCCGCCTTAAACTGCCCAACATCTTCCATCCATATCCAAAAAGGGAGACTGGAGGGCCACCAACTCACACCAAATGTACCTACTTCCCTTAATCCCTATCACTTAATCCTGTGACAAGTCCCTCCTTCCCCTACATCACTTCCTTTGACCTCTCTCTTTCTCTTTAACCCTTTCACCACCACAATCCCTCTATCCTACCTATCTACAAATACTCACATTAATTCCTAACCTCTATACCCTCCCCCCACCCCTTTACCCTTGTTCATGGGACCAAAACAACTTAGTTTGTCCCAAGCTACATCTGTCCTGGCCCCCCTTTAAATAAACCACACCAAGCACATAAAGCCATTTGACGACTTTTATTAAACACTATGGTACAATGAACTTATACACACAAAAACAGCATTAATTATCTTCCTCGGCAATGATCTCAGGACAGCGTCACTACTCACCCTGGACAAATTTACCTCAGGGAAGCATACCTACTCACCCTGATACCTCCTCCACTGAGGCAGTGTACCTACTCACCAAGCACTTAAATAGGCAGTGTACCTGATCACCTCACCTCCATACCAAACAATCATTAACAAATAACTAGCCACCTTCTTTAGTGGGGGAACAGAAGAGGACAATCCTGTCCCTCTTCTCTGCCACAGGCCTGGTCCTCAGGCTGTTCCCCCTCCTAAACCCTAGCCACAACCATACCCTCTAAAAAGAGCTTCAAATGCAAATTAAACAGATCCAATCCAACCTCATTAAGATGTACCCCATCCGTCCGATACCAAGACTCCTCTCAAGCCACAAAATCTTTATGATCAATGGTATGCATCCCCAAAATTCTTAACTGCCTAGCCAGTCTCTGATTGACGAACCTTCTGACCCTTTCAATCGCCTTATAACTATAAGCACTCTTCCAACACTAACGAGGAACCAACTCTGACCACACAATTTCCATACCTGGGTACAATGCCTGTAATCTCAGCAAATCCTGAAGAATAATATCCACTAATTGCTTTTTGGAAAGAATGCCCAAGTCATTGCCCCCCAAATGAATTACTAATATACAAGGACACCCCACCTTCAATTTAGCCTTCTCAAATTCATGCAACAGCCTATCCCACCTAAGACCCCTAACCCCATGCCAAGTCACTGACCACCCTAAATGTGTCAAACCCAAATTTTTCCCATCATCCCTAACTAATGCATGCTTCTCTGCCCAGTGGATAAACAAATTCCCCAAGATGATAATATGCTTCCCTAAGAGAAAAGAAAAGAAAATTGATAATCAGGCCACAACTTTATCTAATATATGATAAAAATGCATTTGAAGACCACCTCCCCAATCTCTTAAGCACTTCAATGGAGCTACCCTCTCGAGCTAAATCTGAAGCCCTACTGATCCTAAATGAGTGAGCTGCAAACCTCTCTGCCAGAAATCACATGCAACGTAAATCCCTCCTCACCAAACCTATGAATCTACTACTCGACACCACCTTCCCATCCATTGAACAAAAAATTAACTGATCCACACTCCCCTTCCACCTCCTCATGAATTCTTTAGCCCATGTTACTGAACAAAGGCTAGGATTCCTGTCAGGTTTAATCACCACCAAACATCTACCCAATTGATCTGTCTTACTCTTCCTTATTGCAATAGTAACCTCTCCCTCACCTATGATAACATCATTCTAACATAACGAGCCTAACAACTCCGAAATATGGAAAGTGCCAAAATATAACCATGTACATAATGTGCCCCAGAAGACCCCACCCTTGTAACAAACCTAACCCTCGCAACAAAACTTTCAATATAACCCTCGTAAGTGGCCATCAAATGTCCCTATGTTCCACCACCACTCTCCCCCAACCCCTCAACATTTGCCCTAATGTCCAAGATGTAGTGAAATTTTGTAACCCCACTACCTTAGCAAAAATGCTAATTGCAGCCAAATCTACCCTGACTGTCTGCAAAGCCTTGCCTATCCCCCAAGCACGAGCTACATATTGTAATAGTAATTCCTCTGACCATACCCCCTCCTCTTCTGGCAGCTGCAAAATAAACTGATTAAAATCAGAAAGAGCCCTACCATATGCCTTCCTCATAGAAGGGGCCAAAGAATGCCATACCAATCACCTGGCTACATTGACCCAAGATTCCACACCTCCTCTGGCAAGGTTTATGGCACTTCCTCCGCCCATGGAGCCAACCCTCGAAACCTGCAAAACTGAAATAGGGACAAGCTATCAGCAATCTCATTCTTTACACCAGGCACATGCATCCTTTAAAGGAAAAAAATATTAAGAGGCTCTGCAAAACCAGTTTACGTAATACCAACAATAACAAACCGACTTAGCCATATTCTTTTGTAATACCCACACTATAGCCATATTGTCAGAGAGAAAAACTACACATTTGTCCCCCAAATGCTCCTTCCACAAAACAGTAGCTGCCCAGATAGGCATCAACTCTAGAAAGGCTACATCATGCCGCCATACCTCCTTCCAATCCTGCTGCCTTTCAGCCGCAAACCACTGAGCCCCGAAATAGGCCCCCATACCAGCACCCCCAGCTGCATCCGTAAAAAAACTCCAAATTACTTCTTTTTTTGCATCCGTAAACAACTGAAGTTCCTCCTGCCCCACCCAGTCTGACTGCCAAAAAGATATCCCATTAAATTGTTGCAAAAAAACATCCCACAGCACCAAGTCCTCCTGCACCAGTTGGGTCAACCTAACCCAATGGTGTTTACTCTGACCCCCTTTCAACATATAAGCCACTGACCTACAAAAGGCTCACCCTGGGTGCACAGCTCAACATGTAAAATTAAAAAGCCCCAACTCCATGACTGAATGAAGCTGAATCTTATCCTTGCACAGCACTAAATGTATAGCTGACCTAAGCCTCTCTATTTTATCCTCGGGTAGGCAAAACAGTTCTTGCTCCGCATCAACTGTTAGTCCCAGAAATTCTAAGGCTCTCACCAGACCCTCCATCTTATGCTGAGCCAATGGTACCCCAACTCCTGACACATAGTCGTAAACTACTGCAACCCTTCCTGTGCTCCTACCCTTCCTTTGCCCACCAAAAGAAAATCATCTAATAATGCACTGCCTTTTGAGCTCCCACTCTCTGCTGCCAAATCCAATACAATACCGTACTGAACTTCTGAAAAAATCGCACATGCCACTGAACAACCCATAGGCATAGCTTTATCGAAGCAGTACTTATCACCTACCTGCATCCCCAGTAGTGGCCAATTCTCACTCCTAATAGGCAACAAATGAAAAGCTGACTCAGTGTCAACCTTAAACAGCCATGGCTCCCGAAATTCCCTAATCACTTTCACTGCATAATTTAAGGAAGCATAATGCACCCTAACCTCCTCATCTGCAATAAAATCATTTACTGAATTCCCTTCTGGATACAACAAGTGATGTATCAATCTGAATTCCCCGGGCTGTTTCTTCATAACTAACCCCAAAGGTGACACCTTGTAAGTACTGAAAGGCGGACTGTCAAAAGTACCCAATAAAAGCCCCGCCCAACACTCCTTCTCCACTGAAACCTCCAGGGTGTCCTCTTTACCTTGAACTGATCGCAGATTCTTGCAACAATCCCCATCCCCTCCCATGGTGGACTTTATAGGAAACCCCTCCTGAAATCCTTGTATTATCTAATTTTTGATGGCAAGACCCAGAAACCGTTTAAACATACCCTGGAGGACCTCCACCTTAATGGGGAATGGTGCCCCTTCCTCTATTGCCTCTAAAGAACCCAAGTCCCCCGGACCCTCAAAAATTCCCCCTACCCTGGACCGGTTGAAAGCCATGCGAGAAGCTTTGCCCACCAAATCCACCCTCACCAGCCATAACATTGGAGTTCCACATGGACAGGTCTTGCCGACCACAGCAAATGGCTGAATGACTCCCTCCACATCTTGAGCAAATGTGTGCAAATTTGCACCCCACCCATGAACAGGAACCACTATTAAAAGATCAACACACACCCACTGCTTCTGCCCCATTCACCCTTCTGTTAAAGCCACTATAACTATCAATCATCGTAGCTAAGCATATATCTGGGTGACACACCTCCCAACGTAGTGAATGGTCCACAGCCTTCCGTTTGCAGAAATGCTGACAGTACCAAAGTGACGCATTACCCAGCCTTAACTATTGTGCCTCACGAATGGTAAGGAAATATCCTAGAACGGCAGGGCCAAAGACCCATCATTCTCCAGCTGCACTGCCATAAAGTAAATAAAGCCAACCACCCAATTATCCCATGTCCTAGATCAAAGCTTATTTACCCTCTTTCTTCCCAATGCTGCTAAAGCAGCCAACAAATCCTTGCTATTAGACGACTCTGCTTTCACTAGCCATTGAACCCCTTCCACATCGATCAGTTCAAACAAATCCACATACTCTCCTTTTCAAATTTTTTCTTTGACCAGCCCCAGAATGTGCAAAGTCAGGAAAACTGCTCCTGTCCCCTGTCCCAAAGATTGGGTAGCTAACCAGTCCCCCGGCCACAGCCCAAAGTCAGAGCCTACCTCCAAGTCCAAAACCAAACTGTCCCCAGACAGGGTACATATCCGACAGGGTACCTGACACCCTGTGACAGCTGCCTCTGAGCATCCTCTATCAATTGCAAACCACCCCCAAGATCCCCAGCTAACAAGTCTTTATCATTCCCCCCACCACAATCCTCAACCCCTAGCTCTCCAGACAATACTACTGAAGTAAAACCATTACCTGCACCTTCACCTTGAGATGTACTGGGTACTGGTGTGTCCATTGCAACCGCCTGCTTTGATGCCTTTTGTCTTTTCCCTTGAGCTGAGGTTTTCACTATGGTACACTGCCTCTTCAGACCTGGAGTCTGTTCTGGTTCCTGTACCACCTCGGACGTTGCCTCCTGGAACAACTCTTCTGCTTGGGCCACAATAGCTTGCCATCGCTGATGTAGTTCTGGTAAATTAGCCATCTGTAATAAAGAAACACAATGTTAAAGCTATTCCACAAACCTGACTGCCCTACACCCCCAACCCCTATAATGTTGCCTTGCCCTATGTCCCACCTCTCTCTACCAATTCCCTTACTTACCTGTACTCTGCAACCGATAGCCACCCCCTTGCATAACTTACCTGCTAAGCATACACTCTAACCACTAACTAATGCACTTATACCTTCCCCATATATTAAATTATGCCCCTGTCTGGCACACACTTCACCCTTCAGCTGCACGCACATTCAGCCACACATCTTCAGCCACACACTTCCCTACAGCTACCAACCCCTTTCGTATCACTACTATAAGAAAAAAAAAAAAAAAAATCTTTACATCTATCATCTACCTACCTTCATTGAAGCCACACAGTTACCAGCACCATCCAACCACCAATGAGCCTGTAACCCTTACCTCTTTCCTCTGGACCGCAAATCTTTATCCATACTAGAGGTAACAGCCGATATCACCAGTGCGTATGCGCGAACCATCACCCAGACTGAACCGCCGCAAAAAAAAAAAAAAAAAATTGGCAGTGGCTAGCCACGAACCCACCAGGGAAAATAAAGGGATTCTCAACCACTACCACCAATGAGGAAAGCCAGCGGGGCCATCAACCTTTCACCTAATGGCCACGACCATTCGTGCACATGCGCTGAAACCGACCAGACCCACACCGGAGATCAGAGAAAGGCCACAGAAGCCGACGAACCCACCAGGGAGCATGACAGGATCCTCTGCCCACTACCCCCAGAGACCTGATTATGATGAGGGACCCCCACAGCCTACTACTACCACCAGGATGAACACTTTTTTTTTTTTGAATACCAGGCCGACCCACATGGCTGCTACCCGACTGCATGGCCCAACCAGGAAACAAGACAATGATAGGCCTGATGAATCCCCGGAGACAACAGGCTGACAGGAAGCAACCTCAGTGACACCGGACAACCACAAACACCTCAACAACTGTGACCAGCCCTACCACTCAAATGGATCCACCACTGGACCACCAGCAAGCACCTCAGCAACCGCGAAACAACCAGAGACACCACAGGACACCAGGAAGCACCCACTGCAACACCATGCCTACAGGACCCGTGGAGAATCACACCAATACCCAGGTAAGCCGAGCACCACACTCATACAGATACTACCCACCAACTATTCACCCACACACACTCTCCTCTTGGTAACCCTTTCACACTTCCATGCCAGCAAGTCCTGTCACCAACCTATATTCCCCAACTCCATCCCCCACATTAAATTAATTACACAAAAGAGAAAACAACAAAAGGGAGAGGAGGGAACTAACTCAGTTAACCTAACCCTTTCTCTCCCGACCATCCAAGGCCTACCTGCATCCACAATACCTACAGGTCGTCTGGACGTGAGCTAGCTGTTACTGCACCATTACCTCACGCCAAATGTGCCTACTTCCCTTAATCCCTACCACTTAATCCTGTCACAAGTCCCTCCTTCTCCTACATCACTTCCTTTAACCTCTCCCTTTCTCTTTAACCCTTTCACTACCACAATCCCACTATTCTACCTATATACAAATGCTCACATTAATTCCTAACCTCTATACCCTCCCCCCACCCCTTTACCCTTGTTTGTGGGAGCAGGACAACTTAGTTTGTCCCAAACTACATTTAGACTCGGCAATCAACATCACGTTTATGCAAGATAGGTGGTATCTAATTTAACCAGTGAAATCTCACAGAGACATGGGAAGAACATACCCATTCCACTCAATGACTAAAGTTCAAGAGTGCACCCATGGACTTGGACATGTGAATAAGAAATTTTAGTTTTATTGCATCCTTGCTAATGTAAAAAAGCAATCATATTTGGAAATGTAAACAAAGGAAAAATAAAAAAGCAAACTGATCTATTGTCACTATTACTGTATAAAAACCGACTTCAAAAATCTGTCCAAGATACAAAAACAAATGAAGACTCATTTGTAAATTATATTATTGTACATAATACAGTAGAGTACATCAAAATAAGTATATTACAACATTGTTCACACTCTTGAGAACCACACTACTGCTGTCAGTGTAGAATTTCTTTTAATATATCAACCAAATTTCTCAGCTTAGATAATTCTGTGCGAGATAACCAGCTTCACATAAACAAATCAGCTTCTTCACAAACATAGGTTCATAGGTTCATAGGTAGGTACTAGGCTATCTGCCTAACGGCATTTACAAACCTAGCCAGAGAGTGTTGGCTTTTGCCACCCCATTGATTAATTAACTGATCCTCTGTCAAATAGAGCCAATGAAGTGATCCCAGGGGTGTATTTTCTGTTACCTATCCACTCGTCAAGGTTTCTCTTGAAGAGTGTTAGTGAGGGGCTCTGCCTGATGTAATCTGGAATTTTGTTCCAAAGCATGGGGAGTCTCTGTGACAGTAATCTATCCCTCCAGCATGTTCTATTTATTGTTGTGGTGAGGTTTAGCTCACTAGAGCATGTGGCTCACAGTGACTTGGATTTCTTTAGGTGGAGCATGTCCATCAATTCTGAGTTGGACATGGCTCTGTAAGTCAGGCAGAGATCACCTCTGAGTAAGCGATATGCCACTGAGTACAGCCGGAGTTTTTCCAGTTGGGCTGCATAGGATATATATTTGAGACCAGTAATCCTCTTGGTGAGGTACTTTTGTGGTCTTTCCAGCTGTTGGAAGTGTCTTGTGAGGTACATCCCAAATGGGGCATTGTACTCTATGATGGGTCTAATGAGTGACAAGTAGAGGGGCAGTATAACCTCTTTATTTCTAGACGCGAATCCTTTAATAACTAGATGGGCGACACAGAAGGATTTTCCAAACTACTTTGGCAATATGATTGTCAAAGGAGAGATTACTGTTTAACCTGGATCCCCAGATCTCTTATTACCTCTTCTGTATTAAGGGGGCTGCCACCTATGTGGTAATTCGTTGGTGTTTTATTTTTCCCAAATGGGATGACTATGCATTTTTTGGCATTTAGCTTGAGGCCATGACTTTGACACCAGGTGTCTGTCTCAGTAAGGCCCTTTTGGAGGATGTCCATGTCAGCCGGAGAGTCAATTATGGCTCCCAGTTTGCAGTCATTGGCAAACTTGGTTAGCCATAGTCCTCCTGTGTTTGCCTGTACTTCTGAGAAGTATATGCCGAACAGTAAGGGTCCCAGGACCGAGCCTTGCGGGGACAACACTTGTGACTGGTTTTGAGGCAGACCTGGAGCCCGCTATTCTTGCTGTGTGAGTTCTATCTGTAAGCCAGTTGGCAACCCATCTCATGACATAGGGGTTTAAGTTCAGGCTGGTGAGTTTTTCTGTAATACCCGAGTGGGGAATGGTGTCAAAAGCCTTGTTGAGGTCAAGGTAGGCTGTGTGAACTACCTTTCCTTCATCTATGGCCTTGGTGACTGTTTCGAAGAAGCCAACCAGGTTTAGTAGGCATGATCTGCCCTTAACAAAGCCGAACTGGGTCAGGTCAAGTGTTTGGAGGTTCCCAATGCCTTTGTTAATGAGTTCCGTGATGATACGCTCCATAGCCTTGCAGACCAGGCTAGTCAGGCTGATGGGGCGATAGTTACCAGGGTCAGTTGTGGCCCCTCCTTTGTGGAGAGGAATAGCCATTGCTGTGCTCCATTCTGTGGGCACATAGCCTGTGGGGAGGCTGAGGTTGACAGCGTGTTTAGGTGGGGGGTTAGTTCATTCTGTAGTTCGTGCAAGACGCAGCCTGGGACACCATCTGGTCCCATTGATGCTGTGTTTTTGGCTTTTGAAAGAGCTGTTTTCACCTGTGTGTCTTTGATTTTTGGGACACTACACTTTTTCGGTATTGTTGTGGGCCCTTTTGGAGATGAGAGGGGGGTGAAGTTTGCACTGAATCTATCTGCCAGGATATTGGCAATATCAGTAGGTTCAGTATATTTTGTGCTATTTTGCACTAGTTCAGTGCATATCTGCGAGTTGCCACTTAGATTCTTACCATAGCTAAAGAAGGCTTTGTGGTTATCTTTTGAATCCTTGGCTATTATTTTTTCAAAGTTAGCCTTGGATGATTTCATGAGGGACCTCAGTTTCTTACTGATACTGATCAGGGATGTCTTTCCTTCTTGGGATATGCTTTTTTCTGAACTAGTTTCCTTCTTCTATTGTATAGCCTGCTTATTGCAGGGGTCCATCAACTGGTTTCCTTCTCTTAGAGGAGTGAGTCTTGGTTTTGCTAGGGAAGGCACGATCCATGCATCCTTGTAGGTGCTCATAGAGTGCATTTGTAAAGGTTTCTGCATCTTGGGCAGTGTTATCCTTTAGCGTGGGAGCTGTGAAACTTACCACCTCTGTCTTAAGTAAGGTGAAGTTTGCTTTAGAAAAGTTTTTTTACTGTGGTTTCCTTAGTTGGGGGTGGTGGTGGGGTGTGGACATCCAGAGTGATTAGTTTATGGTCTGATCTAACCAGTGACGGGTTGACCTCTGGAGTGAAACACCTGTCGCCCATGTTGATGATGACCAGGTCCAACATGTTTTCCCCTCTGGTATGGGAGTTTACCAGCTGATCCAGGGCATTTGAGTTGATGAATTCCAGGAAGCGCTGGGCCTGGGAATTTGTACTCAAGTAGTTTTCCCAGTGAATGGTAGGATAATTGAAATCACCCAATATCAGGGTGTTTGGTAAGACCTTCATGTTTTCCAGTGACTCCAGAAAGGTGGAGTGGTGGTCCTGGGTCATGGAGGGTGATCTGTAGCAGGCCACAATTTGCATTGCAGATTTGCCCGATGTTAGTTGCACATGGATGATCTCAGAGGTATCATGCTGCGCCACTAACCTGGAGATGCAGGTATCCTTGATGCATATGGATATTCCCCCTCCTTTTGTATTTCGGTACGTGTTCTGTGGCCGAAACGTGTGGTATGAGTTGTAGCCAGGTAGTGCTGGGGTGCTCTCTGGAGCCTTGAACCAGGTTTCAGTTACTGCACAGATGTCGACGTTCTCCATACTGAGGAGTGCTTCGAGCATGTGAATTTTAAGATTTAAACTACTGGCATTGAGTAGCATAACCCTCAGTTTTTTGTTAATTGTGCTGTTTATGGCGGTGGGTTTGACTTTTGAGCCTTGTCTAAAAAAGGCACTATGGGGGCAGCAAGAGCCTTGGCCAGTATTCGAAAGCCTAGGGGTGACAGGTGCAAGCCATCTCTTGCGAAGCAACGCTGCTTGTCAAGCATGTCGTCCCAGGCTGACAGACACTGGATCCCCTTTGAATGACACCAGAAGCTTAGCCAATTGTTGAAATTGATCATTTTTTCTTTATACTGAGGTATTATTCTTGGTGATGGCAGGATGCTACTCAGGGTCAGGGTCATACCAGCCTGGGCTACATGATCAGAGAGCTCTTCCATGTCTCTTTTCATGTAGTCCAGGGAGGTACGTCTCAGGTCATTCACACCAACATGAACAATGACAGTCATATTTGTACTTGTTCTGGAGTTATCTGAGTGCTTGTGTTATGTGGCGGATTCTAGCTCCCGACAGGCAGCTAACAGCAACCTTCTGCTTGTCCAGCCAAGTGGGTGGGACGTCAGTGTGCCTGACTATAGAGTCACCTATTACTAGTGTGTCAGGTATGTTATTTTGCCTTAAGGGCTGTGATTTTGCACACACTGATTTTGTCTGTGTACACATGACTGTAGCAGGCTCACTTCAGAATTAGTTAGACAAATGCACAGTTAAAAAGCCCTATGACAGGAAGTGTAACACTTGCTATTTCATTATATTCCAGTCTTACAAATGTCTCAGCTTTGCCAGGGCCCTTGAAACACTATGGTTTGAAATTAATACAAATGAATTCACATAAATGATTAATAAGCAGCAGAGATCAGCCATACCACAGGCTATGCATGTTACTTCAATGTGTAGTGGGAGTTATGAACTTATCCTCTGGGAAATAACATGATATGGAAAATGTATGCAGTGTAGCGTGTATTGATTTACTGTCAATGATTCTGTATATTAGGCAATGTCTCTTTAGACAATGCTGCTGCTCATTTGCTCACATGAATCAAAGAAAACAGAAATGTCACAATAGAAAATAGATCAGTACATAATTGATAATTTCCAATTACTCTTGGGGATAACTGCACAATTAAGATATGTGGAAATGTATTCAGTCAGCACAATTGTTTCTCAGTTCTGTATGAGAACTATGATCATATAAAAAATTGCACTGAAATTGCATAAATACTTTATAGAAATGATCCTGTAGTGTGTGTGCCTACTCGTCCAGACAATGCAGTACTGTTATTCTAGTTCTGCAAAAAAAAATAATAAATAAATAAAATAAAATAAAAACAAAAAAAACATTCTTAATTATTGATATGCAAGTCATATTTACCAGATAGAAAGAAATGTTGTGGTAACCCAGCTGAAGTCTTAAATAAAAAAGCAAGATAATCACATTGATAGTACAATTAAGCCAAATATTGATGTCAGGTAGCACTGTTTCATCTCTCTGCCTGTCTTTTCTCTCTGTCTTTCTATCCTCTGTCTTTCTCTGTCCCTTTCTCTATCGCACAGGCCTAAATTTTACTGACAAACTACTAAAACATTTAGAAACAAGATGTATGCCTACATCTTTGGGGGAAACTATTTCTCCGAACATATTACACATTTACAGTGGGATAGAAGGCAGGTCGAATGTTAACTACATTAAAGCACAGACTAAAATAATTGTCTCTCTTTGGATAAAACAAGCTTAATCCATTTTATAAGATAGCTTAGCAAATGTCTTTCATGGAATTATTTAAGGCAACGTACAAGTAAATGAAGTGTGTTATTACCTCAGTGGTGAACACTTTGCTTCCCCTTTTTCTTTTTTGCTATTTTCACATAGACATCCAGTGGTGGTGGTGCTGCGGTAGCATTTTTGCCTCACAGTAAGACGCTGTCCGGTTTGATTCTCAGCTAGAGTATCTTCTGCGTGGAAACATGCGTGAATAGGCGTACCTTTGTTGAAGGTTGTGCGTCAGGGCTGGTAACTCGGCATGTAAAAATCAACTACCGATCATTAGCGGACCAGAGTTCCGCTGTGGCAACCCCTAACCGGGAAATGCCGAAAGACACAACAACAATTAGTTAAAACAGACATTTTATTTTTTTATTTTAAGACATATTTCCAAATGGAATTTGTAAGGGTACACAATGAACAATGAATGAAATAGAAAAGTCTTCATGTTTAATTTATTTTGTACTGTCTTTTATTTTTAAATTATTCTTTTTTATACTTGTAATGTTGTCTGTAAGTGGTATTTACAGTATTAGAGTGACATTTCTCTGGGACACTGGAGTGGCTCATAGCTCACTCCTGTCAGATATCATCATCAGTCATCATTAACATTTTTTTGAATGACAATCAGTACAGTTGACTAAGATCTCAGCATAACATCTCTAATGAAATTCAGTATTGGAAATATGTAGCACTGGGGAAACTTTTTATTTACTACATGTTTCTATTGAGTGGTTAGAACCAATAATTTATTTGTAAATTTTTTATTTCTTTTGTTTTAAGACTAGATAGGTGTGTTAGTCTACAGAAATACATTCACCTGAGTATTCATGAAGATAATCGCAGATGAAGATGAATAAATAGATAAACGTGTATATATATATATATATATATATATATATATATATATATATATATATATATATATAGGTCCCCTTCAGAATTTCGAACTACTGAAAAAACAAATTTCGGTAGCCCGAGACCTGAAGGGCGAAAGTGCAGAATACCGAAACCCCAGAAGCGCGAAATTCAAAATCCCGAAGTTCGGAGATTTTGAATTAGCATTTCTGGTGTTGTGGAGTGTGAGTGGGTGGTTGAAGATGTAGGTAAGTGTTTGTGTTTTATGGGTTTTGGGTAGGGTTTTAGTGTGTGTAAGTGTGTTTTGTTAGTGTGATGTGTGTGTGGGAGGGGAATGTAGCTTGTGTGGTGGTGTTTTTGTGTGTTTGCCTGTGTATTGCGACCTTGGAGTTAGTATATTTACGTAGTGGGAGTGGGGGTGCAGCCGCCCTCATGGGGAGTTCAGGGGGCTTGCCCCCCTGCTTGTATGTAAGGTAGGTGTTTGTGTATTTGCAGGGAGGTGTATATTTGTGTTTGTGTTTGCGGTATGTTTAGTACAGAAGTCAAGATTTTAAATTTTGCGCTTCTGGGGTTTCGGGTTTATGGATTTTCGGTTTCATTGTCTCGAGATACTGAAATTCATGATTTCAGTATTTCGAGATTATGAAGTGAATACATATATACATATATATATATATATATATATATATGTATATATATATATATATATATATATATATATATATATATATATATATACACATAGAGAGAGAGAGAGAATGAGACAGAAGATAGATAGATAGATAGATAGATAGATAGATAGATAGATAGATAGATAGATAGATAGATAGATAGAGTTATCAGTAGCTGTATAAAACTGGTACTTTGGTTGACACAATAAAGTTAATGATCAATGAGAACAGCAAAGTCTCAAAACTGGCATGGATCCCATTGGGATGATGGAGTATGTTGGCTGTGTCTTGTCAAATTTAATTAACTTTGTGGCTATGTATAAATTCACCAGATGATAGATCCATTGCTAAAGCAAGTTAATTTCAGCTCCCTCATTAAGCAACTGTGATTTATGCTGTTTCTGTTTCTTGTTAAAATTGTAAATGCCCAACTGTTCATTAAGATATTAATAATGTTACAGTAACTACAATTATTATAGAGTCGGTACGGTTAAGGAAGGTGGTGGTGCTGTGGTAGCGTTGTCCTGTTCGATTCTCAGCTAAAGTGTCTTCTGTGTGGAGACATGCGTGAATGGGCATACCTTCGTTGAAGGTTGTGTGTCAGGGCTGGCAACTCGGCACGTAAAAACCTACTGCCAATCATTAGCGGACCGGAGTTCCACTGTGGCGACCCCTAACCAGGAAAAGCCGAAAGACACAACAACAACAACAGTTAAGGAAGTATTCACACAGGAGGAAGGTTGAATATAGCCATAGTACATAGTCTTACTGAAATTAAGTTTCACAAAGGCCAAAATTCTATATGTGCTGAGATAATACTGGTTCTATTATGCAGTGCTTTTCTCAAGTATGTCTGGATATATGCATGACAGCAAAGATTAATTTAAGAAGAAATGCAACAATAAAAACAAAACATCACCATAGTTATACATCTATGACAGTACATTTAATTTTTTTTCTGAAATTTAAGTTATAAACAAGTAATGGACACTGAACAGTAGTTTCTCTTCATAAATACAATGTTTTGGCCATGCTTTTAATACAATAACTGATACTGATGCATAGTTTTGGTTAACCATGAAGAAATAACTACTAGCAGGAATATCAAAATGTTAATGATTCTTTAACTGCACAAACTGCTATGGTATTTAAAAAATACCTGATGGCCTATACCAGTAATATTTTCAAAGCACAATAATGAACTCCAATTTTGCCAATTCCACAAAAATGAAAAATGCTAACTCTGAGGTCACACTACCTAAGAATAAAGGGGATATTTAGGTTTACTGCAAAATGCTCCATACCTTCTTTCTCTATGCAGCCCTTTTTCATCCTCATTTTTCTGATACAAAAAGGCTGTATACATTACAGTTGAAAGGCTCCAGTTATGTTAGTCTCTGATTAACATAATTAAGGGGGTAGAGGCTGTTTATTTGTCTCTTTGGGCTCTTGGTCATGTCTGCATTAACCCAAATCTACCCAACACTCCACTCCCAGAACCCTAAAGCGTTTGGACTGAGAAAAACTGGTAGATTATACACATATATGTCAAAATTAAAGAAGTTAATATGGAGGTCTTCACTTCCAAATCTCTTCTAGGATCACTTAAAGAATATTTCCACGTATGATAGTGCATTGAGTTTCAACATATCCTAGTGGAAGAGCAAATTCTGCACTTTAAAGGGTGCATAAAGGTTCTTACAATATGAAATCAGAACATGCAATGGTGTGTACCTTTAATCAAACTCTGTGCCATGTTAATGAATCTTAGAGATACAGTTGGAAAAGTAGGAGACTTTCAGAATATATTTGGGGGTGGGGGTCTGAAGCCATGAAGCATATGTCAGCCAGATTCCCAAGCTAAGCCTTCTCTGAATAGGCCTGTTGCAGAAGACTGGGAAAGCTATTCTCTTTAGTATTCCTTCATGAAAATTAGATGGTGGTAAAGCCACTAGAAATTGTAAATGTTCAGAAGACAGGTGGGCTGACAACAGGACAGTCTAAATACAAGGAAATGTGTTATAGAAGATATCTGAACATTTTAAAGCAACTTTGGCTTCCAGCACTTTGTGTTTGGCATTGTTAAGACCTCTTTTTCAGCTGTAAACAATGGGTAGTAATATACTTTAATCACTTTGTTCAGACCATGACTGCAAATGAAATACACTACTTGCCTTGTTTCACATCAATATCATACTAATTGTACTATCTGCTCTCTCTAATCATTTCGTATTTCCCCATAACTTTTCAGTTTACTACACTCCTGCTATAGCTACCCTAACAGCTACTTGAGCATTGATTTAACTATGTATTGCTTATATAGCAGCAAGTTTATCTGTATAATATTGTCCCCAGAAAGATTTCCTAAACTTGTAAATACATAAACACACTCAAGTAGGATATGACTTTTATGTCTGCATAGCATCTAAGAAATGTTCATGACTATATGATTGTTTCTGTACATCTATTTAGTTTCACACTGTAACTACATTACTAGTCATTCCTCTTTTCTCACATGCCAAGTGAGACAAACTATATTTATCTTCTGTATGTGTTAAGATGAAAAATAATTTGGTGCTCATTATTTTAGGGTTCATGTCAATGAAATGAACATAGTTTCTGAATTGTAATGTTGTATATAAAATCTTACAAGTATAATACAGCATTTCTTGTTTACTTACTACTGTGTGATAAATGTGACTCCACTTATGTAGGCAAAACTACATGTAAGCTATCACAAAAGGTATACGAACATATGTACACCATTAAAAACAATCAGAAGACACTGGGCAGGATTCACGAAGCCTCCGTGTAAGAGATACAAGGCTTACACGGAGGCTGCAGTTAAATGGTGTGACATCAGCATGTCATGCATATGCATGAGGGCATGCTGAATCACACCTAAGGCTAACACGGTCCATGGAAGACAGTAGGGGGCGTGTCCGTAGGCCAAGCCCTGCAAGCGGACACGCCCCCAGAAGAGTAAAAGTGCCCAAAGTAAACACCCACGACAGAGTCCATGGAAATGTGAATAAACACAACACAACACATGCCCCCACAGACTATGAACATAAAATATATAAATGAACATGTTATATATTTTTTTTTAATTGTAAAGATGTTTGCCCGTGAGTGCGCTCGTTTGCACGGGCGTGCCCGTAGCTCAGCCACAGTTAGCAGTAAGTGGAAAAGCATATAAGAACTAACTATGCAAAATAAGCCAAAAAGCAATAGGGTAGCGGTAGAGACATCGGCTGAAGAGCAGGCAGTCATGGTTCGAGCCCCCACAGCATCAATTTTTATTTTTAGTAAAATAAGCACGAAACAAGTCCCTGACATATATGTACACATATAAAATTATATTTTATGTAAAATGTAATGAAATAGGCCATTTATTTTGAAGAAATGTGAGATAACAAAATAATAAAAAATGCCAGATGTGCCTATAGCTGAGCTGCAGTTTAACAAGGTGAGTGCATCTTCCCCTAGGTGAGCAGTGGTTTAAGAGGTGTAAAATGAGTGCCCATAGGTGAGCAGTGGTTTAACATGCTGAAACTGTGTGCCCCTAGCTGCGCTGAGTGTAATATGCGTGCTGACAGCCAAATGAAGCGTAAACCAGCGTAACCCGTTTGCGCGGAGCTGCGCACCGCACCAACAAGCTAACCGACGGGCAACGGTGAGCAAGCTGTAACAAAACTGCCTTTACACAGACACACCCCCTAGCCTGTCTAGACAGTCATAAAATATAAAAAGCAGTGGCCAGGTTTGAATCCAGGATGCCATGCACCACAGTCAAGGTACTGAACCACTAAGCCATGACAGCTGTACTTAGAAATGCAGTAATAGCAAATATATAGGAATGAATAGAAAGTGGAGCATGACAAAGCAGGTTTTGTGAAGTTGATACAATTCCAAAATGGCCAATCACAGATAAGTGCGGGAAAAACGGCATATATAAGCCCCATAGGCGGGAATACACAGCATAAACGATTGTAGAACTAACTTGCAGCCAGAATGTCAGGAGTAGGTGAGGGTAGTTGCTTTCGAGCACAGAGGTGGGGCATTGAGGAGTCCTGATATATGGTCTGGCTCCTAGTCCACAATCATGAGGCCCAACTCATGCAGGGTCAGGTCCTGTGGGGAGCATATAGGGCTGAGGCGTGGGACCGGTTGGCTCATGATCTCACCAGTGCCACAGGGATTCCAAGGACTGGTGAGCAGGTCTGTCACCACCATGCGGACTGGAAGAGACGTAAGCAGGACCAATTGAACCTTTGGATCCAGGAGGCCCGGCAAATGCCCAATGCCCCACTACTGAGTAAGTTACACTTAATTATGTATGTAAGAAATTAAACTAGCTGATATTATGGAGATGTGTATTCCAATATTACTTCATTTATATTACAGCTGCAGGTGTCTGTTCTGCGAACCGCAGAGCCTATGGCGATAGGCTGGTGCAGTTGCACCACCAGGCAGGTCAGTAATCCTCTCCCAGTAACTGTAAAGAAATATAAAAGTATGACAGTTAGGAAAAGAGTGCAGTGTAGTCACTAAGTAATAAAATGTGCAAGTAACAGTGTAAGAGTGTTTGCAAGTATTGCTTGATTACAAAAGTGTGTTGCAATCTGTAATCCAAACAGAAAAATGAAAATGTCTGAAATAAAGTCTGAAATAAAGATGCCCCACCTGTAATATAATAGTACACAACCTGCAGCAGGCTGAAAAGTACAGCTGCAGAAGATGAGCAAATCACATGTGTGAAATATATCCCTGTTGAAATACTGAAACATGACAGAAGTGAGACTGCTGGAAAGGATTGTAATAACTACAGGTAAAACATGTCAATAAAGCCTAGAAGTAAGTACCATCCTGAATAGTAAAATGAAAACAAGTGCGAGAGTGGGAGAAAGCATTATGAATCCACCAATAAAGTAGTAATAACCCTTGAATAAAGTATACTGCAGTCAGTACAGAATGAAATGAATGTGACAAGCAGAACCAAACTGCGAAATGTGTTCAATGTGTTGCTGCAGCTGGAATGTGTATCCCAAAATCTGAATATGTTGCTCTCAGTCTGCAATATGCAGATAGTATGATTGTCTGAAATACCAAACATCCACAGTTGTCTATAGCTATATAAAGCAAATGTAGCAGGATGATGTAGCTGAACAAAGCCAGATATGAACGTGTATGAATAACAATAAAATGTAAATTGATGTAGCAGTAACAGTCCTATCACCAACTTGAAGTAGTTATCATATAGGAAACTGTAGTTAGAACAGTAGTGTGTATATATCTGCAGCTATTAGAAATGTACAGCATATGTATTGGTATTTGAAGGTGTTAATTATATTTTCTTCACCCCACCCTATAACCACATATAATCCATTCCACATGAAATTGGTATGTGCAATCACAACTAACACCCCTGGACATTTGTCCTGTTGGGTCATACATATTTGCATGTACATTGATGCATCTGCCCTGTTCATACATCCAAACCTGATGGCTTGTTGCCATCAATCAACCCTGCATGTTGTTGGACTGTGTATTGCTGTTCAAATTATGCATGTGTTATGCTCGCTGTTCAATGGTGTGAATATCTGGGTGTTTGGTTAATGGTAATACTAATGCATGCTGTTACAACTAATTGTGAATGGTATTGTATGTTACTAACCCAAACTGTCATGACATAATGCAAAACATAGGACGACAGGGAAGGCGGGTTCCAGCGGACCCACCTCTCCCACCAAAGCTGGCGAGTGCACCTGGCACTAGTGCCCTGTCTGGACCCTCCTCCGGTGGCCCTGTGCCACCTGCGGGTGGAAGCACTGCAGGAGATGGGGCCCACCCCCCCTCTGCAAGTGTGGCCGGAGAAGAACCACCACTCACCCTCTGTAGCGTCCGGACTGTGGTGCGTAGGGAGATCCAGGACTCTGTTCTTGGGTCCCTACGCCAGCTTGAGGCACAGGTGGCACAACTTACGGGCATGCCTGTTGCCCAGCCTACACAGCCCCCAGCACAGCCCCATCCTGGGCAGTGAAGGAACAGTGGCAACTGCCCATGGGTGGGGATATCAGTTCCACTGTTGCCATCTGTGGGCTCATGGGCTCTGGATACCCAAACATCCATCCCCGTCAATTGTGTAACGCCCTCACACGTGTCATACACCGCCCCTGTATGCATCTTGTTTGTCTTGTCTATTGACCTACCCAACCTACCTCCCCAGCTATACCGACTTCCTTTACCTGACATACCACTCTCACCTGAAAAAAAAAAAAAAAGGGCACTCTGTACCCACAAAAAAATTAAGCCCCATACGTAGCTGCCTATTCCGCACACATGTCTGCTGGACATGGAAACTATCAATTACAATTGGCTGTACAACAAGTATTATTGTTGTCCTGACACCTCTCTCAGGGGTGGAAGGTTTCAAATGTCACACCAAATTACAAACATATGCACAGCTGTTGCTGATGAAGAAATGGGCAGCTATGGGCCTTACCTACATACCTCCTGCAAAACCCAAGCTTGTTTCCCTACTGTCTTACCCTCTTTGTGACCCCTTTTTCACCACTTTCCTGTCTCCCCATTTTCATTTCTTTCAAAGAAAATAGCGTGGGTGTGCACCAGAGTAAGCAGTGTTAAGCGGTTGTAAGTGGGTGTGCGCAGAGCTGAATGCCAGTGCGCATGCGGGAGCTTTGCGCAAACCAGCGCTAACCCGGTTACAACTGCTTAAAAGTGCCTTAGTCACTCTGATTGACAGGTCCTGTAGTCAGTTCAAAAGCAAAATAAAATCCCACTGTCAGTCCCGAACCCAGGACCTTGGAAACAGTAGTCTGCATGACCTACCACTAAGCCATGACTATTATACAAGAACATTGTGCTAAAATAAATATATCATGTAATAGTAGGAATGAATGTAAAGGGAATATAGGATGTGTAGTGCACAAAGCATGTCATGTATACTTACTGTCAAATCTAGTGGATTTCTATAATAGTAGTGTGTGAACAGAAACAGCCATGCTAGTTGGTAGCTAGTAGGTAATAATGTCAGTTAGTGTACATATATAAATGTATGTATATTTACATATATATATATATATATATATATATATATATATATATATATATATATATATATATATATATATATATATATATATATATATATATATATATATATATATATATATAGTTGTAGGTGTCAGTGTGCATACACACTTAGTACAGGAAACAGGAGAGAGAAATGGAGAAATGTGAATCTACAACACAGCCTGAATCATGAGAGGGATACTAACCGTAACCGTTACACTCACAGAACAGTCTCCACAGCATACCAGCATGGTCCCCACCCTTACAATCTGAAAGGGCAATGCCTATCTCACATACCCTTTTATAGCACTGTCCTGAAATCACAGTGAGAACTGCAATCAGTACACAACTGGCTGCATGCAATTAGCAAATGCTGGCTTACAATTGGTGCAGAGGCCATCACATGGACTTATGCAGATACTTACAAAAGCATCCTGTACGCCCACTCCACACATGCAATACTTTAATTGCACCATCTGGAGGCAGACAGAGAGAGAGAGAGACAGAGAGAGAGAAAGAAAAAAAAAAAAGAAAAAAAGAAAATAAGAACACAAACAAAAACACACGTTACACAAACTAAGTTGAAGCTGTCATCAGTGTCAGTATCAAGCTGGGCTAGCAGCAGCAGCAAGCTATAGTAACAGTAACGCAACCAGCTGCGACAAAAACATGGTAATGTAAAGTAACATGTTAATAGTCTACATACTGTGAACCCTCCATATGTGTCATTGGTCTGTATCTATAGGTATGTCCATGTGATAAGTTGTGTGCACGTAGTTTCACCCAAAGGGGGTGACTATACATTACATGTCATTCAGTGTTAGGCCATGATCCAGGCACCAGTTGTCCATTTCAGTGAGGCCTGTCTGTAGGATGTGTGTGTCAGCTGGTGTAATGACTATGGCGCTTAGTTCGCAGTCATCTGGGAACTTTGTCATCCACAACCTGCACATGTTTGCTTTCACATCTGAGAAGTAAATGCCAAACAAGAGGGGTCCTAGGACAGAGCCCTGTGGGATACCACATGTGACTGGCATTGAGTCTGACAAGGTCCTGCAATATCAATATTATGGATTCTGTATGTCAACCAGTGTGCAACCCATCATGTGACATATGTAGTAACATGTAAGCTAATGAGCTTGTCTATGATGCCTGAGTGGAGTACTCTGTTGAAGGCCTTAGGCAAGTCCAGGTAGGCTGTATGGACTGCGTTGCCCTCATCAATGGCTGTAGTGACTGTTTTGAAAGGTCAACCAGGTTCAAAAGGCAGGATCAGCCCATCACAAAGGCAAACTGGGTGGGATCAAGTGTCTGCAGGTACCCAATATCGCTGTATATACGTCCCATAATGAATCATTCCATAGCTTTGCAGACCAGGCTGGTTAAGCTTATGGGGCAGTAGTTCCCAGGGTCAGTAGAGGTGCCTCCTTAGTGGAGTGGGACCACTGTTGCTGTATGCCAGTGTTCAGGTACATATCCTGTAGTACGACCAAGGTTAAATATCAGTCTTATATGCGGTTGTATCTCCTCTTGGAGTTCACGTAGCCCACATCCAGGGATACCATCAGGTCACATTGATGTTGTGTGTTCTGCTTTGCTGAGGGCGGCCCTCACCTGGACATATGAGATGATAGGGAGGTTACATTCAGCTGTGATAAGTATTTCTAAGTGTGGGGGAGAAGGAGGGGGGGATACATGCACTGAACCTGTCTGCCAGAATGTTGACAATATCTGTGTGTTCAGTGAATGTTAAGTAGGTGTGTAGTAACTCAGAGCATATCTGAGGCGTTTGGTCCATATGTTTAACATAACTGAAGAAGGCCTTGTGGTTATTTATAGTGTTCGTGGCCATTTCCCTCCCAGAGTAGACCGTGGATGTTGTTATGAGAGACCGTAGCTTATTACCAGTGCTGACCACAGATGCCTTCCCTTTATGTGAATCTGCTCTGTCCTGCAGTAGCCTCCTTCTATCGTTATATAATCTGCCTTTGGCTGGGGTCCACCAGACAGGATGCCTAACCTTTGTGCACAGGGTCTGGGTTAGAAATGTGTGTGCATGTTCCATGCATTCTTTGGGATGTCCATGGGAAGCATTCGCAAAGGGGTCAGCAGTGTGGGTTGTGGCTTCCACTGACCCAGTGGGCTGCATGGATACCATGTCAGTCCTAACAAGTGAATATCTGTCTAATCACATATATATCAAAGTAGTCTACTGTGCTGGTGGTGGTGGTGGGATATGTATATCCAGGCCGAGTAATTTGTGTCCAGATCACACTAGTGGATGGCGTTCCACATACACTACCTTGGTATGAACCCCCAGAGTGAGGTTGTGCATTGGACCTGTCTCAGTGTGCTGACCGATGGGGCACGCTACTATGTTGTATGGAATGTGGCAGGTATTGTTGCACAGGTGTTGGCTGAGCACTGATATCTAGCCATGTACTTGTGTATCCACCAAGAGACACACATGTGCTACATATGGGAGTAGTAGTATATCACTACAGTTGAGTATCATGTATAGTATGTGTGCCATATATTGCTGACATAGTCTGCTGATATCCTGTTTGTGTTCTCTTCCAGGGACATGGCGTGTCAGCGAAATCCTGCCTACTCTGCTGCAGAAGATGAAGAGATACACCAGAGCCTGGTGCGGGATTATGACATACTGTTTTCCCGCACCAGCCAGAATCAGCAGGAGAGGGCTGCACTGTGGCAAGACCTTGTCCGTAGGGTAAATGACATTGGCACGCATAATAGGACATATGAGCAGGTACGACATCACTGCAGTGATTTAATCAGAAATGTCCGTCAGCGTGCGTTGGATATCCACAGGCAACAGGTCGCCACAGGAGGTGGGGTGGACACACATCCCCCCCCTCACCAGACTGGAGGGGCTACTCCTAAGTGTTGTGGCTCCAGCCCAGGAACATCAACAGCAACACACCTGCATTATGATGGAGGCTGGATCCACACAGCAACACGACATGGAGCATGCAGGTAATATGCCATATGTACACTTGACTGTTCTGTACACTGTTAGTTTATGCATGTGTAAGGTGTGTCCGTGGTATGTAGCTGTCAACATAGTATGTAATTGTGCAGGTGTGATATTGCCAATATCAGCAGCTGACATGTGAAAGGCAACTGGTGTACTACTGCACTGTATCATACGCAGTATCAATGGTACAGTTGTGCCCACTGACATTAATCCTCTCATTTTTGCAGGTCCCTCCGGTGTTACAGAAAGGCAGCCCATCCATGCTGGTGAGTGTGTTTTAACAATACCTATAATTGTCCTGATAGTGCTAGTAATACTAGTGTAACTCAGTAGTGCTCTGTGTGTATACTGCAGGGTGTGCATGTGTGCATGTGTGCATGTGTGCCTGTGTCCACGTGTGCATGTGTGCATGTGTGCATGTGTGCCTGTGTCCACGTGTGCATGTGTGCATGTGTGCATGTGTGCCTATGTCCACGTGTGCATGTGTGCATGTGTGCCTGTGTCCACATGTGCATGTGTGCATGTGTGCATGTGTGCATGTGTGCCTGTGTC
The DNA here is from genome assembly GCF_019279795.1 of Protopterus annectens. Taxonomy (NCBI): domain Eukaryota; kingdom Metazoa; phylum Chordata; order Ceratodontiformes; family Protopteridae; genus Protopterus; species Protopterus annectens. The sequence continues at coordinate 1,296,535,551 of NC_056731.1, forward strand.
CACGTGTGCATGTGTGCCTGTGTCCATGTGTGCATGTGTGCATGTGTGCCTGTGTCCACGTGTGCATGTGTGCATGTGTGCATGTGTCCACGTGTGCATGTGTGCATGTGTGCATTGGTGCATCACTGGTAACATTGTGTAGACATTGTAAACTGTGTTTCCTGTCTTCCTCCCACAGGTTCTGGTGCTGCTCTGGTGTCCTGCAGCAGGGAACCTGAATCTGGTGCCACAGGTACTGATAATGATGATATCTGTCTAATGGCACAGGAAGGTGTGTCAGGGTCCGTCATTGGTCAGCCATTTGACAGTACACAGCTGTCAACCCCATCATTGCGCACAGTCATCCTGCCAGTACATCCTATGTCACCATTGTCCTTAGGTGATGGACAGGATACAGTGGGCATTGACCAGGGTAATGTGGTATCTGTGGCACATGCTTCCCCACACAGCAGCCATGGGCAGGGTCCTGCAATGGTACCACACAGACAGTTGCCCATGGGTTCTTGTGGGAGCATCCATGGGCGTACTGCCTCTGGCAGACGTGCCCAAAGAGGTCTGTCAACCTCAGCTATGTTTCGGGCTCTCATGCAGGCACAGTCACGTATGGAAAGGTACACCAGACAGGGTCTGAGGGAGCTGATAGCGTGTCACACAGCCATGACTGACAGTATGCGTGACATCGCGGATGCTATCCGTAATTTCACCGATGTCATAGACAGACGTTGTGGGGATATATTACAGCAGTTCCACAACCACATGTCCATGAGCCAGGTCAATGGTGGATGGTTGCGGCATCGACGTGGCTGTATGCCAGCAACAGCAGCAGCTGGCAGTTGGCGCAGATGGCAACAGGCCCACGGACACCCCCATAGTGCCAACAGCAGCCACAGCAATGCTGGGTCTGTGCTGTCATCAGACCGCCCCAGGAGACCATGTGCATGTGGCTCTGGACAGTCCCAACAGGGACCTGTGTCCAGTCAACACACTCCCACTTCTGATGACAGTACCCAGTCTGGCTTAGTACCGGATATGGTCCATAGCACCCCTGCCAGGCACAGGTACCATGTCCATGCCCACAGACACTGACCTGTATGACCTGCCTGGTGCAGTCTGTGGCTGTCCACAAACTCCAGTATATGGCAGCCATGAGGTGGAACTGTGTGCATGCATACACACATGCAAAATGTTAACACCTAGGGCTACCACATACACGCACACACTGCACCAACAGTGCCACACCCTGTACTGCTGTCCCTCACCAACACACATACACACACATGTCAATTGGTGGTATCAGTGGCAGACTCAGGCATACCTAATTCAAACCCTGTGCATATGATGAAACTGTGCCACCTCCTGCAATCTCCAGCATCAGTGCAGGAACAGGTAAACACATTGCTGATGCACAGGGTGACTACATAGAAGTGTATTACTAGTATCATGTTGGTAACAGTACAGTGTGCTGATATGACTGTGTGTATATCCCAGCATGCCTGATGCAGTAACTGTATGACTGTCCTGAATTGTTATCTACACCCATAGTAAGTACCATAGTGTAACAGCTGCACATTATTGCATACTGGTGGTAAGGATGTCAACAGATAGCCACATACATAGGTAGCACAGGGGAGAAGCTAATGCAAGTAGTGATACGCAATGATGGACATGTACAGTAATGGTGGCATGTTGCCCACAATGACTATGCAATGTGGATGTTTGCGCATGTTGATATGTGTGCAGTACCAATGTAATACAAATCACAATTAACTATGACATAGTATCAGTTCTACCATGGACATCTGAGCTGTGCATTCATGGATACATGTTGATAGTGCCTACATATTTGCACTGTTACCTACTGTAAGTGTTACCCCTTCTTTGTTGTACAATGGACTACTTCCAGCCCTGCTTACTGTAGCTTTGTTTGCATGCATGTTTGCTTGGGGTTCCCTGGAACACTGCTTCCACCTGCAATGCAGAGTTACAGAGCTTCTGTGGACTCCTAGTGACATCTGCATAGCATACTATACGTATGTCAATTTTCCACATGACAGAACGTCACTGTCTGTCCTGTTCACATGTACGTTGCCTGTGACACATTGCACATGACTTACCTGGCATTTACCCACGTGTGCAGTCATATATGCCAGTGGTATGAAATCAGTAGCAGTACTCCCACACATAATCACCTTCAATATGTTGTTCCCCATTGGCCTTATGTGTTGGTAATCACCATGGCAATCACACTACTATGGTAGCATGTGCAAAGGTAACCTGAGAATCACCTCTATGGTCCAGTTGTGGTTTATGTGAGTCATGTGGCAATGTCACAGCTGCCACATGTATGCAGTCAACCCTCTCCCCTGGCCAGGAACGTACAACACATGTGTGGGATGCCACCACATAGCCAATCTGGGGACTGAGCACTCTGAACCCAGTACTGCCATACCCTGTCAGGTGGCATGACATACTACAGTGACTACAATACCAGTCTGACATAGACTCGCACTGACAGCAATCCGAACACACTGGGGCATACTTGGAAACTCAGAATAGCATCCTGCCTGAGCATCACACACCTCTGCAGCTGGCACACAGGCATACATTACGTCGGAACAGAGCACATGCCACACATGGCACACACATCCCATGTGCCACACACTCACAGCCTGTAGGGCTACACAACACACCTGCTACAGATGTGTCAGGTACCTCTCTTGGCCGCTGCAGTGGGGTCCCGCTCAACAGGCTGTACATGGTGAAGGTCACAGTGATACGCCAGTGGGGCACTATGGTCCACCACAAAACACATGCATACAGGTCAGTCAGAGGCATGGACACATATGACTCAGTCATTGTCCATGCCACTATGGATGACCTGAGACATACCTCCCTGGACTACATGATAGGGAACATAGAAGGGATCTCTCAGCATGTGGCATGGGCCAGTATGAGCCTGATCTTGGTTGCCACCATACCCTCACCAGGTGTGCTACCACAATATGTAGGAAGGGTGTTCTATGTCTACATTCTACTCAATCTCCAATGTCATTCATAGGGTATCCAATGGCTGTCAACGTGTGCTTACATGCTAGGGAAGCCGCAATGATTTGCGAGGGGCAGCTTGCACGTGACACCCATGGGCCATTGTATATTGGCAAAGCCCCTTGATACACACATAGTGCCTTTTGCTGCAGGACACGGATTACATAGCCACCTTCACAGGTATCACACAGGATAGGACACTAACAGTGATGCTACACAACACCAGCAGTGTACACCACAAGATGCATGCACTGGACACTGTCCTCAACACGGTGAACTGCAATATCTGTGCAGTACCAGATTCCTGATTCACGGCTCACAGGTGCAACCCATCACTGCCAGGTTATACCTCATACCATGCCTGTCATCCCCTACACATGTAACACAAATGGACAGGGGGGTGGTATCTCAAGGCACCACCGATACACACACCTCCAGGTTGTTGGCACAGCACAAAGCATCAGGGCCTATCCATGAGCAGCTCACAGTGTGTTGGAGTGCCTTCTGGTTCATAGTCTGGCACACACAACCCTCCCATACACAAGAAACCCACCTGTCCTCCCTAACAACACTGGCAATATGACAGTCTCTAGAAATGTCTTTATATGGCTGGACTGCATCCAGCCAAACATTGTGCATGAGCATTACTGTAGCTACAACACACTAGCTGAAAGGTTCCCAGCATGTAGTCACTAAATTGCAGTGGAACAGCAGGTTACCACTCCCACAACAGGTGGGAACATGCAGCACCTGTTCATCGACTACATGTAGACTATATGGCCCAGACCAGATGTGTATCCCCTGTTGGTATTATACCATATACAACCCACACTGTATATACACATACCGCGTGCGGCCCCTGCACAGTAAGACACAGTCATAATGTTATGCATTGCGAATACCATTTATCCATTTGAGGCACGTGTCAGACATGGTAACTACTGAAGGTCACAGGTATATATGTGTATGTGTCACACACATACATCATGTGTGCATTGCCATTGCTGGTTTGCATTGTTATGAACAACAACCCACACATGGTCATATTGTGTGACACAACCATACGTGGCAGTTGTGGGTTTCCTAAACATACCTATCTGTGCTCTGACAGTGGTAATAGACCCAGTAGCGGAGCGCACTATTGGCATTACTGGGCAAGTAGCCCTGTTTGGCTGTACTGATAGTGTGGTGACATCCCCTGTGTTTACTGGGGGAATATGCAGCATCTGTTGTATTGTAGTATTTGCCAAAAGGGTCTGTTCTCTCACACTTGCAATTACACACACCCTACTACCCCCCCACACACACACTTGCCATTTGCAGGATTCATACCCCTACCTATGTCACGACACGTGAGAGAGACACATTAGCAAAGCGCACTATTCAGATTACTAGGAAGTTCCTCTTCTCCGGCTGTACTTTCATACAGAATTGCACACACACAAAATCCCCTCATCCAAACACACACACTTGCAGGTTTCAAACCCCTACCTAACTATGTTATGACACTTGAGAGAGATGCATTAGCTAAGTGCGCTATTCAGATTACTGGGAGGTTTCCCTTCTCCAGCTATTCTTATAGGGTGCTGACATCATCAATGTTTGGAAAGGGTAATGTGCATCATGTAGTGTGTTCTCCTGATTGCCAGAAAGCACATGTCTTTCATACAGAAATGCGCACACACAAACTCCCCTCATCCAAACACACACACTTGCCATTTACAGGTTTCAAACCCCTACCTAACTATGTTATGACATTTGAGAGAGACGCATTAGCAGAGTGCGTTATTCGGATTACTGGGAGGTTTCCCTTCTCCAGCTGTACTTATAGGGTGCTGAAATCATCAGTGCTTAGAAAGGGGAATGTACATCCTGTAGAGTGTTTTCCCAGTTGCCAAAAGGGACACTTCCCTCACACAGATTTGCACACACAACAACCCCGCTCACCCACACACACACACACACACACACACACACACACACACACACACACACACACACACACACACTGAGCATTTGCATGGTTCAAACTCCTACCTAACTATATTATGGCACTTGAGGGAGACGCATTAGCAAAGTGCACTATCCGAATTACTGGGCATCTGTTCTGCACCTGCAGTATTTATAGGGTGCTGACATCTTTATTTCTACAGAGGCATGTACATCTAGTACTACCTGTCAGGTGGGGGATAGCATATATATGCATTTGCAGCCACCTACTTCAGGGTCAGATATGCACATCGCACTGGCAGGTTATGTTCTATACCATGCTTCGTGACCACAGGACCTGTAACACACAACACAACCAGTCAAGAACACCACTCCCACATCCAGGACACATACTTTGCTTCCCTGGGAACAGTGCCGGGATATGCAGGTGTTCACATACACCAGTTGTTAACATCAGGTACAGGCATATTGTGTGTGGGAACTATTCAGGCCTGTACAACATTACCCTACAGCCACTACAATTTGTGGGTCCATGTGCTATGGCAGAACCACTCACCACAGCCACATGGGGGGAATACATATTGCACCTGTCCATCTGCAACATGGGTACTCACTGTTCCACACCAGAGGTAGACCACCATTGTTGATATTTGACCATACCTACCTTTCCCTGGACATCCATATCCCATCCCCACCCCCAGGCAAGGTTGTCACTGCAAACAAACTGTATTTAGCACAAGCAGACTCCACACTTGTGAAGACTGGGGTGGACGACTTCAAAGGACCCATGCTGGGGGACTATAGTGGCCACTCTGCATAATCCTTGACAATTGCATTCTATGAGCATGTGTAAGGTTTGCATTGATCATGCTATCCCACATATACCCATGACTGCTCCACAACAGGACACCTGTCAGGTGTACACCAGCCATATATGAGCCGTCCAACAGAGTGAGCAGCTCTGCAGAGCTGTAGCCCATAGAGGGAGGACATCTCTGAACAGTACCGGCACGACACTTCAATCCCACATAATCATCACAACACAGTGTTGACAGTGGAATTGTCCAGACAATGCAGATAGGGCTCCCCTCAGTCTGTTATTGATGCCCACTTACTGTTAGAGGTCCTCAGCAACCCTCTTCCAGCACACACCAACAACATGGATGTGGCTTAGCACATTCAAACCCCGGGATCTCCACTGTGTCCCTGCTTGACAGAGGCACAGCACACTAGCCTCACACGTTGCCTTATGTGACCTACTTTACAGTGGCACAGTAGCCTACTGTACTGGGGATGCAGATGCCAAGCACACTCTGGCTAAGCTGTCATTCCCTAGGGCAAACAGCCTAGTACTGACCTCTACACCCATATGTTTAATTGTCAGATGCACAATATTTGTTGCTTTTAGACTGTTTGCAGGTCTTTATTGCAATAGCATTCCCTGTTCCTATGAACAACTTGTGTATCTGTGGAAGATGTTTGAATATGAGGGCGATCCACTATATCACTTATGTCTCTGTAGTCATTTACTGTGTGCACTGGGCAGATTACTGTGTTGTGGTTGGTTCCTGGAATGACACGTACAAATACCAGATATGTGTGGCCAACTGCTAAACGGAGATATGGCCTAAGTGTGTGAGCATGCCCAGTTCAGCCTTTCCATGGCATGTTGTCTGACATATGCCTCATTTATCAAAGTGTTCGAGCATGCCCAGTGTGAGCTTTCCATATGTTGAACTCTGCAGTCCACCACATATTTGGGTGAGTGTGAACTTCAACACTATCTCACGTTTATGGTTGTGTGTTGAGTGTCATATTGTGTACTTACTGGCCAACTGCTTCATGTCTGACCACAACAGGGATTATACTGTGCCTGCAGGGATTGCATGGGATACTTTGCATACAGTTGTCAACATCCTTTCATAATGACCTAACACTGTAGTACCGTATAGTGTACTGGGTCAGTACTTTCACTGTGGTGGACAGTATCCTGGGCTTTAGTCCTATCACTGCTTGACATCTTCATAGTGAGCACAACAGACTGTGTAGGGGCCAGTTGTGCACATATGACCATGTTGCATTATGTTCAGATATGGACTACCTACACCAGGCTTGTCCAACATTGGTAGTGTATTCCACAACATAGGTGGACATTGGCAAACACTAGCGATGTGTCCTAGGCCATTTCTGATGCTAGTCAGAGAGTGTGTTTGTCCTTCGACACACATTGTAACTGGAGTTTGTCATGACATATGTCATGGTTAGTATACTGTGCCTCCGTCTACCTGTTACATAACAGTGATACCCAGGGTAAAGCTACCATCTCCCATCCACTCATCAAGATTCCTCTTGAGGGGTGTTGATGGGTGAATCTCTTGCTAACCTGTACTGGGAGTTTACTCAAGAGTGGGGGTGGCTTCTGTGTTATGGATCATTCAGTACAGATTGTCCTATGTATGTCAGTGCTGAGGTTCAGGTCTCTCATGTGCATAGCTCACTGCCATTCAGATTGTACAAGGTGCAGCATGTTCATTGATTCCAGCTTGGACATGGCTTCATACATCAGGCACAGCTTGCCTCTGGGTGGGCAATATGGCAGTGTGTGGAGCTGCAGTTTGTTTAATCAGGCAACACATGGCATCTCTTCATGCTCTTTGCTACTCCTGGTGAGATACTGTTGTGGACTTTACAGTTGATGGAGGTGTCTGCTGAGGTACATCCCACAGGGGCTATTGTAGTCAATTGTGACGCTGATGAAGGATGACTGCAGAGCCACAGTGATCTCCCCTTATCTAGATCTGACAACCTTCATGATTGGGTGGGTATATGGTATGTTTCTGTGAACACTACAGCCACATGTTTGTCCAATGCAGGATATCTATCACCTTGTGTCCCCAGGTCTCTCATTACATGTTAGGTACATAATGGGTTAACACCTGTGTGGTAATTGGTGGGCACTTACTGTATATCCACGGTGGTTGTCTATACACATTTCTGCAATTAGCTTGCTGACATGGCTATGGCACCAGTTGTCTGTTTCTATGTGGCCCTTTTGTGGGTTGCTTGTGTCAGCTGGGGGTCAGATATGGTAGGCAGTTTGTACTCCTCTGCATACATGTTCAGTCACAGTCCTTCCATGTTGGCCTGTACCTATGGGACATATATATGGAACGGGGGAGGTCCCAGGACCAAGCCTTGTGGGATGCCACTTATACCTGGTTTGTAGTCTGACATGGATGCAGCATGTCTGACCATGTCAGTTCTGTCCTTGGTCTGGTTTGCAACCCCTCTACTGACATAGGGGATTATATTTAAGCTGGTGAACATATCCATACTGAACACATAGGGTATTGTCTGGAAGCATTTGCATGGTCCTGCTACGCTGTGTGGACCACATTGCCCTCATCGATGACCTTAATGACTGTTTCAAATGGGTCAAACATGTTTAGGGGCAGGATCTGCACTTACGACAGCCACACTGGGTAGGGTCTGGTGTCAGTAGGTCCCCGATAGCTTTATGTCTGCGGTACATGCTGATCCTTTCCATAGCTGTGCAGACCAAGCTTGTCAGGATCCTGGGGTGGTAGTTTGCAGTATCCATTCAGGCAACACCTTTGTTGTGAAGGACCACTGTTGTTGTACACTGCTCTTTGGGTACATATACTGTGGTAAGGCTGACATTGAGCAGTTGTGTGATTTGGCATTCCATTCTTCTTGGAGTCCATGTTGGCCTCAGCCCAGGACACCATCTCATACCTTTGCTGCTGTGTGTTTTGCTTTGTAGATGATGGCTGTTACTTCAGCATCTGCAATGTCAGGGGGCCAGCAGTCTGCTGGGATAGATATTTTGCATTCTGGGGGGGGGGGGGTTTGCACTGCACCTGCCAGGTTGTATGTTGGCAATATGTGTGTGTGTTTGGTATGTTGTTTGTAATATCTGTGTGATTCGGAGCATATCTGTGAATTCCAACCATGGTTCCTACCATCAGTTGAGTAAGCCTTGTGATTATCCTTAGTGTCCTGTACAATTTGTATCTTCATAAGTTCATAGGTTCATACTAGGCTATCCACCCTAGGGCATTAGTAAGCCTAGCCAGAGTGTGTGTGTGTCTTCACGCCCTTGCTATGTGAATATTATGGCCATTTATGATTTTCTTTACTGTGCCTCTGTCTGGACGTGACACAGTGAAGACCCCCAGTGTACATCTACGATCATCCATCCACTTGGCAATATTCCTGTTGAGGGGTGTCAGTGAGGGGCTCTGCCTAACATGGAGTGGGATCCTTTTCCAGTGTGTGGGGAGCCTCTGGGTTATGTATCTGTCCCTCCAGCACATCCTATTTCATTATGTGTTGAGGTTGACATCTGTCACTCTCACAGCTCTAATGGTTTTGATTTCCTGGGGTGGAGCATATCCATTACTCCTGTGTTGGACATGGCCTTGTACAACAGACATACAATGCCTCTGTGTAGGCAGTATGTGACTGAATTCAGCTGGGGTGTCTACAGCCAGGCAGCATATGACATATATTTGACACCCTTTATCCTCTTGGTGAGGTATCTTTGAGGTCTTCCTAACCACTGCAGGTGTCAGGTAAGGTACATCCCATATGAGTCATTGTACTAGATTATGGGTCTGATAAGAGAACAGTGCAGGGGCACAGTGACCTCTGTTGATGTAGATGTGAATCCTTTCATGATACGGTGTCCAGTATAGACAGTCTTCCTAGCCACACTGGCATTGTGAGTGTCACATGACAGGTTACTGTCGACTTGTGTCCCTAGGTCCCTGATTACTCCTTGCATACATAATGGTTTACCACCTATGTGGTAATTTGTGAGTACCTTGTTTGGTATTTGGTGGGACATTCATACTGTCCAGTGTCTTCAGAATGTCTGGGTGGGGTTCCTGTGTGTGAGAGTGTGGTCTGTCACATGTTACAGACTGTACAGCAGTTTTGACTACAGTTAGGTGGACATGGGTGGTCTCCGCTGCTTTGTGCATTGTCAGTTACCTGGCCATATGGGTGTCTGTGCTGCATATGGATACTCCCCCTCCTTGGATGTTTTGGTCCAGGTGTTGGGGCCATAACGCAAGATATGATGTATAACCTGGTAGTGCTGGTGTGCTGTCAGTAGGCTTGCAGCAGGTTTCTGTCACTGCACAGACATCGATGTTCTCCATACTGGGAAGTGCCTCAGGAGCATGCATATTGCAGTTTACACATCTGGCATTGGTCAGCATTACCCTTATGTTTCTTACCACTTATGTTTTCTAGGGTGGTGGGTTAGTCTTTTCGGCTTTGCCTACGTATGGCTCTATGGAGGTGGCAAAGGCCTTATCCAGTATCCAGATGCCCAGGGGTAACAGGTGCAAGCCATCCCTGGAACAGCAGCATGGCTTGTCATGCATGACATCTCAAGCAGACAGACATTAGATCCTCTTGGACTGACAGCTGTAATTGTGCCACCTGTTAAAGCTGATAATTCTGTGTTTGTACTGTGGCATCATTCTTGGTGAGGGTTGGATGCTGCAAACGGCCAGTGTCATACCGGCCTGGAGTACATACTCAGAGAGCTCATCCATGTCTCTTTTCATGTAGTCCAGGGAGGTACATCTTGGGTCATTCACACCAGCATGGACAATGAGTGCATCATATTTCTGCTTACTTTAGGGTGACCTGCGTACTTGTGTTATGTGACGTATTGTAGCAGCCTACAGGCAGCTTACTGTACTCTTTCCCTTGTTCAGTCTGGTGGGTGGGACAGCAGTGTGTCTGCCTATACAGACACCTATTACAACTGTATCAGGCATGTTGTTTCTCCTTCTGGCCTGTGACTGTTTGGCACACCAGCTTTGTATACTATGTGTTGCATGTGCTATGTTTGGAGGTTGTAGTTGCTTGGGGTCTGCTTTGGAGGCCTCTGTTTGTGTGGTGTGTTTGTAATTAGGGCCTCTGGGAATGCTTTTCTGTGTTTATGTGTTTGGTTTACAGTTGTGATAGGTCTATGTGGGACTGGGTTTGTGGTGTATGTGGTTACCATCTCCTCCTGACTAGTTTTGACAGTACTGAGTTGGGGAGCTCAGCCTCCGGTTTGGATAAATGGTTGCATCTCTCACATATATTTGTATTTATTGGGGGGAGTTGATGGTTGTCTGTGTACTTGGGGCAGGTGTAACATTGCCTCAGGATACACAGATTCTACTTGTTGTAGCTGGCCTTAGTGGATTGTATGTGTGGACATATTTTATTGCCATACTACTGATCAGTGATTACTTCCCTTTTTATGTTTGCTCTATCATGTAGTAGCTTCCTCATTCTCTTGCATGGTTTGGTAATGGCTGGAGTCCAGCATGCCAGACGCCTGCATGTATGGCATTGTGTCTTGTTGTTATGTGTGATTGCATAATCCAAGCATTCCTGGCTGTGTTCATGGAATGCCTGTATAACAGGTTCTGCGGTGTGTCCCATATTCTGCACCTGCACAGGGCCTTTAGTGGATTCCACATCAGTTTGGAGGGGTGCAACTTATGCTTTACACATGTTTTTCACTGTGGTTTTCTGGCCAGGGACTGTGGCCAGGATGTGTATGTCCGGTGTGATTACTCTATGGTCTGGTCTTACCAGTTAGGGATACACTTTTCATCTTGCCATCCAGTACGCATGTTGCTGATTATCACATCCAGTATGCTTACCCCTCTTGTGGAAGTGGTACGTTGTTCCTGGGCATTTTGGTTTATGGATTCTGGGAACTTTTCTCCTACTGTGTTGGTGCTAGTATAATGACCCCAGTGTATGTCTGGGTATTTTCAGTCAACCAATATAATGTGGTTTGGGGGGCTTGATATATTCATGTATTCCAACATAGGCCAGGTGCAGTTCCTGGTGTTAGGACAGTAGTCTGCAGCAGGCTATATACTGGGAGGCAGTTTTAGCCACTGGTACTTGACCATGGCTAATCCATGATGCTTCTTGTTGTGGTACCAACATGGGGGTGTGGTTATCCTTGACAATTATTGCTAGTCACCCTCCTTTTGTAGCTTGTTCCATATTTTGAGGCTGTACAGCACAGTATGAGGAGTAACCTGGTAGTGTTAGGGTGCTGATGTGAGCCTTGACCCAGTTTTCTATTACAGGACAGATATCAACATACTCCATACTGTGTGCGTTTACACTGCATGCATCTTGCTGTTTAGACTCCTGGCATTGGGTAGCATTACATCTAGGTTCCTATCCCTTGTGGTACCTATGAAGGTGGGTTTGTGTTTTGAGACTTACCTATTCAGGGCACACTGTTGGTACTGACAGCCTTTGCCAGTATCCATGGGGCCTGGACTGATAGGTGCACGCCACCCCTAGCAGGTGGTGCATCATGTCATGCTCAGCATGTCTTCCCAGGCTGAAACACATTGGCTCCCCCTTGACTAACTGCATTACTTCAGCCAATTATTGCAATTGATCATCCCATCATCATTTTGTGGCTTCATGCTTGGTGAGGGTGGATGTTGGTCAGGGTCCTCAAGTGTGCATATAGTACATGGAGTTACATTACTTAACACATGGCATTCATGCCTCAGGTGGTGCTGCACGGCTGCCTCTGTCGGATGCACATATTACACTCCCTGTACATGTTTGTGAGCAGGTCATGTCATTTTAGGCATCACTGTTATTATTTGAGTGAGTCAGAGAGGGGTATCATTCCCAGGGTTCCTACTGAGCCAGTGTATGTGCTATGCGTTGCCTCTTTGCCAAGGCCAGGGCATACTGGGCACGCCTCGTTCTGCCTACTGGGGCAGGCTCAGGTTGTTCCTCCTCCGAGTCATGCTCTACCTGTGATGGCCTTGGCAATCGTGGGGGGCTGTTTGGCCCAGCCCTATGCTGGTCCTGCTGCAGCTGTTTTCACAAGATCATATTATGTAGCATAGCACATACCATGACAATTTGGGTACATGTAGTTGGTGAGTACTGCAAGGCTCCACCAGATGTGTCCAGACACTAGAACCGTGACTTGAGCAGCCCAAACACACACTCTATAACATTACGTGTTTGTGCATGTGCCTCATTATGGCGTTCCTGTTCAGGTGTGTGTGCGTTTCTGATGGGTGTCATCAGCCACAGCTCCAGTGCATAACCTGCATCCCCCACTAGGTGTCCGTGTGGGATGTCCCCATTGGCAAATGTCTGGTACAGCTGCATCAAATGCCAGATGTGGGAATCATGGTAGCTCCCAGGGCAGCCAGCACACACATTCATTATTATGCCCTGGGCATCACACACGACCTGGCAGTTGATGGAGGGGAAGCCCTTGCGGTTAATGTAGGCCCTACCCCGCTCACCGGCTGGTGCTTTGATGCGTATGTGCGTGCAGTCTATTGCACCCACTACCTCAGGGTATTCCGCTATTTGCTGGAAGAGACGCATATTGCTGGCCAATACCTCACGGGCATTGGGGAAATATACATGATCACCGACATGTGCTGACATGGCATCCAGGAACTGGTGCATTACCCTGGAGGCTGATGCCTGTGATATCCCCATAATATCACCAGTTGGTCTCTGGAAGGTACCTGTTGCTAGTATTCTTAGGCCAACACATACCTTGGTTTCCACTGGGATGGGTTCCCCTCTGTTGGCTCTGTGTGTGAGGCATGGCCTGCACAGCTCAACAATTTGCTGCAGGAGCTCTCTGTCCACTCTATAGCGCTCTACTATCTCCAGCTCATGTAACCCATGGTA